>NW_015505689.1:60939-69730 GCF_001515645.1 Sinocyclocheilus grahami
AGATTGGCTTTATTAAAGTCCCCGAGAATGATTAAAACAGAGTCGATCTGTTTCGACTGATCAGAGTCGAACAGAACACAGACGATCTGAAGCACCATTGCACTCTTCTGCTGGACTTTAGAGAAACGATGCTCATCTTTGTTATCTAGTTATGCAAATGACTTCACAGATTCTCTTACAGATCAAATAAAACAGTATCTTTACTGTATTGATGCAATGCTCTGGACAGTTTTATTGAGAGTAATGCACAATGTGTAATGTGTGTATCTCAGTGAGTGTGTGCTGATGTTTGACTCGGATGCAGTCAGTTCACATGTGAATGAAGAGAGGATTGTGATCTTCTGTTGACTGGAGCAGAGACTCATGGAACTCGTTGAGTTTGTAGCTGCTCAGAGCTGCTGATGTAGAGAGCGCCACCTGCAGGAGGAAACTACAACTACAGCTGCACTCTTTCACAGCCATCTGATCTCATTTCACTCAGAACAACAGGTTCAAATTAGTTTTCTGATGTTCAACAGTTTGTATTAGTAAAGTATTACAAAATGTGAGAGGAAGTGTTTTTCTATCTTCATGTTCACTGTGCTGAAAAGTTTTAGTGTTTTGTAAATGTATGTTTATTTGAACTTTTTTATATAAAGCAGGATTCATCAAATGATCTGTCTCCATTAAATATGATATCAGAATGATCAAGACATTATTAATAAAGATACAAATGTCACAGTAAGGGATTGAACAGAAAGTACAGGACAACATGTATTCTGCATGTTAACATATTATTTTATATAGTATCAGAATATCTGTATAATATTTTAACATGCAGTTCAGAAAAAAACTATGTAGACCGTGAAAGCATGAGATTTTAATTGGAATAAAGTGTGTGTGTGTGTGTGTGTGTGTGTGTGTGTGTCTGTGTGTTTTGTTCTTCAGGTCTGGAGTTAAACTGCAGTTTTGATCAGTCTGATCCCTGTTACACAGCTCTGGGACACAAACTCAATGTGACGATGGTGCTGGACGCTAGTGAATATAACCTGAAGATCATAAAGAGAATAAACAGCACACATGATGGTCCAGTTTGTAGAGTAAAGAATGACAGTATAAAGGAGAAAGAATGTGATCTTTATAACAGACCTGAAGTGACAATCATTAATGGGACTCTGATAATAAACCGTGTGATCAGAGCAGATTCAGGGAATTACAGATTAACACTCGAGAGCTCAGACGGCACAGAAACATCTAGAGATCTTCAAGTGATTGTTGAAGGTACAGAAACTCTCTCATCAGACTCATTACAATCTCATGTTCTCCAAAGATCTCACTCTCATGCAGATCAATCCGTTGAATCTCTGGGAAGGTTTTTATTCATGCAGCTCATTAAATATCTGGAAGAATTCAGTCAACAGCATCTGCACTTTTCATGTTCTAACTTGTATTTTCAAAATGAAATACCAACATGTTGCTTACTGTATACTGCATACCATTTTAAAATGACGTGTGAAAGCATTTCAAACAGTCATCTGCTGCATTGCTGTCACATGACTAACCTATGCTGTGTGTTTAATTTAGTGATTCCAGTTATCAGATAAAAACTGTGGTTAAGAAATGTCTTGATATTGACTCATAATGAGTCTAGAAAAAGGTCATGTGACTGTGATGTGTCCCTCCCTCCAGCTCCTATTGGCTCAGTGGAAGTGTCAATCATCTGCTCCTCCAGTGGGCTGATGAGGGTGTCCCTCGCTGTGAAGACGCTTGTGTTGATGAGAGCCAGAACACAGACGATCTGAAGCAGCATCGCACTCTTCTGCTGGACTTTAGAGAAACGATGCTCATCTTTGGACTGATGCTGCTGCTGCAGACTGCTGCATGTGAGTCACTTTCACATCAAACTCTTGCTATGATTCTGTTCATTCAGATCAATCTCTGAAATAAAAATATAAAGCTACATCAAGAGTCTGCAGTGATCTAGTTATAGAGTTTTCTGATGTTCAACAGTTTGTATTAGTAAAGTATTACAGAATGTGAGAGGAAGTGTTTTTCTATCTTCATGTTCATTGTGCTGAAAGTTTTAGTGTTTTGTAAACGTATATGTTTATTTTTATTTAACTTTTTTATATAAAGCAGGATTCATCAAATGATCTGTCTCCATTAAATATGATATCAGAATGATCAAGAGATTATTAATAAAGATACAAATGTCACAGTAAGGGATTGAACGGAAAGTACAGGACAAAATGTATTCTGCATGTTAACATTATTTTATATAGTATCAGAATATCTGTATAATATTTTAACAGTTTAGAAAAAAACAAAAACAATGCAGACCGTGAAAGCATGAGATTTTAATTGGAATAAAATTAACATTAAGATGAATGAGAGCATATAGACTAGCTGATGTTTCAGTGTTAAACAGACATTTTGAATTAAAATGTTTTATTTTAATAGTTATTTTGAATTACACAACAAACTATCCAGTAATCATGTTCAGTATCCATGCTTCAGATGAACCAAGATAAGATGTGGGAGATCAGATAAAGTGTCTGATATGTTTCTTCAGTTAAACTTGAATTCTGTGAGTGTTTGTTTAATTTGTGTTTGGTTTTAATTAATGATGTCTGTAGATTTTGGAAAATTTTTATTGTGTGTGTGTGTGTGTTTTGTTCTTCAGGTCTGGATCGGTTCTGCAGGTTTAATCAGTCTGATCCCTGTTACGCAGCTCTGGGACACAAACTCAATGTGACGATGGTGCAGGACACTAGTGAATATGACCTGAAGATCATAAAGAGAATAAACAACACAGCAGATGATCCAGTTTGTAGAGTAAAGAATGACAGGATGAGGACGAGTGAATGTGATCTTTATAATAACACAACTGAAGTGACCGTCATTAATGGGACTCTGATAATAAATCGTGTGATCAGAGCAGATTCAGGGAATTACAGATTAACACTCGATAGCTCAGACGGCACAGAAACATCTAGAGATCTTCAAGTGATTGTTGAAGGTACAGAAACTCTCTCATCAGACTCATTACAATCTCATGTTCTCCAAAGATCTCACTCTCACGCAGATGAATCAGTTGAATCTCTGTGAAGGTTTTAATGCATCTGCACTTTCCATGTGCTACGTCTATTCTTAGATTGAAATACCAGCACATTGCTCACTGTATGCTGCCTTCTGTTTAAAAAGATAACGTGAAAGCATTTTAAACAGTCATTTGCTACATTGTTGTCACATGACTAACCTATGCCGCGTGTTCAATTCAGTCCAGCTATTATTTCATATATACATTTTGTTATATATACAGAGTCATGTGACTGTGATGTGTCCCTCCCTCCAGCTCCTATTGGCTCAGTGGAAGTGTCAATCAACTGCTCCTCCAGTGGGGTGATGAGGGTGTCCTGCTCCTCTGAGGGGGATCCGCTCCTCTACAGCTGGACTCTGAATGGAGGTCCACTGATGGATGGAAACAGCAGCATTGATCTGGATGAGGGAACTGATGGAGACATCAGCTGCAGCGTGAAGAATCACGTCAGTCACGCACAGAACACCACTAGAGTCCAACCCTGTCCTGGTGAGATTTTAATACATGAATGTCCACACATTTGTTAACAACAGCAACAAGAGTGATGCAGAATCTCACAAAACCTGTCAAAAACATGTCAAAGTCATGTTGTACCTCCTAAGTTAGCAGTATCTCTGAAGCATATTTTGATGGAATGTGATGGTTTTAACTCCTCTAGGACTCTTTATAAAGGATTTTGAATAAATTAAGAACAGATTTAGGCTCGATTTAGATTTTTTTTTTAATGAAAAATAGACTTTAAAAACCTTTTTGTTTGTATTTGTTGTTTATGTATAGTTTATTTATTTATCTATTTACATTTTCTATTTTTGACTTGTTTCTCGGTCAGCTGTCACTGGCATGGCACTAAATTATAACCAGCAAACAAACATTTCACCCCAAAATCAAATTTCATATTGCATAAATAAAATGAGAACTATTTTACAAACTGTAGTTATTTACAGTTTTTTTTGTTTTGTTTTTTTTTGTAATTGAAATTATTTACAGCAATAATTGTTATTTGGTTGTTATTGATAAATTTTTACTTATAATATGTAATATGATCATTTAATCTGCATGATTTGAAGACAGACAGGTGTTTGTTTATCTGGATCCCTATTAGCTTCACAAAGTTTCCACAATTTCACTAATTGCATCACAAAACTATACATCTTAGCAATAGCAACACATAAAACATGCATCTACATATTTATAACCATATCTTCACATTTTCTTTAAAACATATATGTGCAATTACTCTTTTGTATATTTATGGGAACCATATTCCAAACAAGTCTTGCATCATTTTGTTTTTTGTTTTTTTTGTTGTGGACATGGTAAAAAGATTTGAGCGTTACTCACTTGACATGTTTTAAAATCATGTCTAAATCCCACATATACGAGCTTTTCAAAAAACAAAAAAAACAGGGTGTGTGATACTTGATTATCTTGTGAAAATATACCAACAGTCGTAAATGTAATTGAACCTTCACCAACAGCCATGATGACTTACTATGCACGTCACTAACATAAGCTTGAAAAAGCACTAACCTGGCTGCTCTGTTCTGAACCATCCCAAGTGTTTTTAGGTGTTTCTCAGATGCACTTGACCATACCATCGGGCAGTACTCAAGATGCCATAAAACTAATGACTGCACCACATCTATTAAAACTAAAGATGGATTAAATTCAGAACATTTCCTGGCCACCGCTATACCTTTTCCCATAGTGCTTACTAAATAATCTATATGTTCAAACCAGGAGAGCATATTGTCAAGTTTCACACCCAGCAGCTTAACAGTTGTTACCTGTTCCAATAGCATCCCATCAATAAATAAATTCAAGTCAGCAGCCTTAGTAATATTTTTATAGCTAAAATGATACATTTAGTTTTTCTATATTTAAATATGTACAATAAGTACTGCCGTTACAGTATGCATACTTTACAATTTCATCATATAATTACTTTATACATATTATGTTAATCATAATTATTATAGGTTTTTTTTCTTCTTCTTCTTTTTGCATTGTCATAATGAGCATTGAGGTTTTTTTTTGTTTGGATTTTCCTTATATATCAGAAATATGATTTGAGGGATATATACAGTCTAATGCCCATAAAGCATTATACAAAATATTACGTACTACTTACAGTTTTGCTTTTGATTTTGAACTGATATGTGACCTGACCATGTTTCATGAGATTCAGAGAAATAAATTCTCTCAACTGGCCAATTAATTATTCAAAATTATCAATGCAGTAATTTCTATTAATAGAGAAAGCAGATGATTCTGTGCTGATGTTTTATTTCAGGACCAACTACTGCAGCTGTGACCTCTAGTGTGACCTCTAGTGTGACCTCTAGTGTGACCTCTGCAGTGACCAGCAGCACACAAACATCAGAAAATGATACAAGTTTCTCATCAGCTGGTATAAATGTCACACCGAGCCCTGAAGCATTTCGATGGATGCGTGAGTGTTGAGATACAGGCTCTAGCTAATATGATTTTTGAACTAATTCACTGTGCTATTAACTGCCTGCATGTAGTTGTTACAGTTGTTTTTCTTGTTGCTGCTGCAGTTGGTGTGAATGAACATTTCGAAGCAGTTTTGGAATTTGATTTAAATGACCTTGGGTTTTTCTTCCATAGTTTTACTCTGTCTGATTGCTTTGGGCTGCGTTGCTCTGCTCCTGATTCTGGTGTTCATCACCGTATGTTACGTTTACAAGAAAAAAACGCTGAAGTCGACATCAGGTCAGTTCATTTAAAATCTGTAGTTCATATACTAACTGATGAAGATTAAAATGTAGTACTATTCAATGCAAGCTGCAATTACAGAGTCAAACACATGGGTTACTATGCCTTAAAATGCTGAGATTATATGATGTAGGTCCGGAAGTATTCGGACACTTGACTGAGTTCTTGTGCTTTTGCCTTTATACACCACTACAATGGATTTTAAATAAAACAATTAATATGTGATTGAAGTGCAGACGTTTAGCTTTATTTTAAGAGGTTCCACAAAAATATGACATTTACACTCCATTTTCAGGGGCTCAATAGTATTTGGACAATGTGACATGACCAAGTATAAGCACAATTTTAATACTTAGATGAAAATCCTTTGCAGTCAATGAGTGTAGCCCATGGACATCACCAAATTCTGAGTTTCCTCCCTGGAGATGCTTTGCCAGGTCTTCACTGCAGCCATCTTGAGTTGCTGCTTGTTTGTGGGTCTTTCTTCCGTCCGTCTGGTCTTCAGTAACTGAAAAGCATGCTCTATTGGATTGAGATCAGGCGACTGACTTGGCCATTACAGATTATTCCATTTCTTTGCCTTCAAAAAGTCTTTAGTTGCTTTCGCAGTATGTTTAGGGTCATTATCCATATGCACCGTAAAGCTGCATCCCATAAGCTTTGTAGCATTGGCTAAGTGTGAGCAGAGAGTATAGCCTTAAAGAGCTCAGAATTCATCCTGCTACTTCTGTCAGCAGTTACATGATCAATGATGAGCCTGTTCCATTGGCAGCCATACATGCCCATCACTGCTCCACCATGTTTGACACTTGATGTGGTGTGCTTTGGATTTTTCTTTCGCCATGCTTTTCTCTTCTCATCAGTTTGGTACAAGTTAATCTTGGTTTCATCAGTCCAAATAATCTTATTCCAGAACATGTGAGGCTTTTTTAGATGTTTTCTGTCAAAGTCTAATCTTGCTTTCCTGTTCTTGAATGTTACCAGTGGTTTGCACCTTCTTGTAAACCCCCTATATTTACATTCATGAAGGCGTCTCTTGATTGTAGATTTGGGCAATGATGTGCCTACCTCCTCCAGATTATTTTTAATTTCTGTTGATGTTATGAAGGGGTTTTTCTTCAGCAAGGAAAGGATTCTGTGATCATCCACTTTAGTTGTCTTCTGTGGTCTTCCAGGCCTTTTGATGTTGTTGAGCTCACCAGAGCTTGCTTTCTTCATAAGAATGTAGCCAACCGTTGATCTGGCCACACCTAAGGTTATTGCTATCTCTCTTAAAGGGGTCCTATTATGTTCTTTTACAAAGTCTTGATTTTGTTTTGGGGGTGTACTAGAACATGCTCTCATGCTTGGTGGTTCGAAAAAAACGCATTATTTTTCACAAAATTTACATTATTACACCTCTCTCCCCAATCTGGCACAAACAGCTCGATTAGTTTCGGGTATGATGAAGGCCCGCCTTCCGAAAAATGAAATGTGTTGTGATTGGTTTAGCTGTCCCAGTGCGTTGTGATTGGTGAACAGCTTAGATGGTGTTTCAGTACTGCCACTCCTCTTGTGTCAGGGTTCTGTCACTTCGGTCTAGTGTAATTCATAGTTTTGTGACAGAGCCCTGACACTCGCGTCATGTCATTGTTTTCATGTGAGCGTGCGGCTTCGAGTGTGCTCGAGCCGTGCGCTCTCGTCTGCGTGTACTGTTTCATGTTGGAGCGTGGTGTTCAGATCCCGGCACTCATGTCTTGAGTTTCGGTTTCGTGTCGGGGTCCGGACACTCGCGCTCCATGTTCTGTCTGTTGTGGGAGCGTGCGGTCTCGAGTTCGCTCGGCCGTGCGCTCTTCTGTCCACGTGTGTTGTGTTTTGTTTATCTTTTCTTGTTGTCTTGTGTGAACACGCGGCTTATGAGTTTTCTCATTAGCTGCGTGTTCGTGTCTTTTGTTCTAGCACATGGCTTTGTCTTTGATTCGGTGTGCCATGTGCTCATGTCAATTGTCTTGACCCCTCCCATCTTGTTACCTGATTATTAGTTAATTTGCCCCACATGTGGTCCCTCGTTACCCTCCTCATTTGCTCTCCATTTATTTTCCTTGGGTTTGCAGTCCTGCGTCAGTTCGTCTTCATCTCTCCCTGGATGTGTCGTGTCGTGTCCAGATCCTGCCTGGCCTTGCCTTGCCTTGCCAGCCTGTTTTTCCCCCACGGGGTAGTTTCTGTTGCTGTTTTGTTTATTTTTATTATCAATAAAAGCCCTTTCTGTGCAGTACTCAGTCCTCGCTCCATCCTCTACCCAAACCCTGACATCTTGCTCCGTCTTTCAACAAAAGTGTTTTGGCGAAACCGGCACTGTACTCCCTCATGTTGTGGACGCTATCCTCAGTAAAATGCGCAGCACACAATAGCAAATTGGGGTTATAATGCTCAGGAGCAGAGTTAAAAATAAATTGCAACCACTGTTTCCTGACATCATCCACTTTCGGAAGCCCAAACAAAGTCGTTTGGGCATGGGGGTGAACAAAACAGCGTTTCTTAAGACGGTCGCATACCGGACGAGAAGTACAGTGCAGTGTCGCATCACGCCACGTCTTTAAAATTCGAACACATTATTTTCTATGAGTGCACTCACACCGGTGGCGCCGTTCGGCATCTGTCCGCGGCGCCCAGCTACGTCGTGTTGTACTTGTTGTAAGAATTGTTCTAGACACGGCGCTGCGCTTCTCGTCCGGTATGCGACTGACTTTAGACATGCCGAAACTTGACGCTACAGCAGCTCTTCTGACATCACAACACCCGGAAACCAACACTGTAGTCAAAACGAGCCGTTCGTTGTAGTTCTTGAAAAGGGATTTTTTAAAAACTAAATATATCCCTTTGGAGTGGACTTTGAGATTTGTAACTTTGTAGATCTTTTTTATGCCCAAACATACACACTACACACTGACTAAAATTTAAAAAGTGAAAAAGCATAATAGGACCCCTTTAAGC
>NW_015505689.1:71409-79840 GCF_001515645.1 Sinocyclocheilus grahami
CTTGTGTTTTGTTTTGTGTGAGCACATGGCTTTTTGTCTTTGATTCGGTGTGCCATGTGCTCATGTCAATTGTCTTGACCCCTCCCATCTTGTTACCTGATTATTAGTTAATTTGCCCCACATGTGGTCCCTCGTTACCCTCCTCATTTGCTCTCCATTTATTTTCCTTGTGTTTGCAGTCCTGCGTCAGTTCGTCTTCATCTCTCCCTGGATGTGTCGTGTCGTGTCCAGATCCTGCCTGGCCTTGCCTTGCCTTGCCAGCCTGTTTTTCCCCCACGGGGTAGTTTCTGTTGCTGTTTTGTTTATTTTTATTATCAATAAAAGCCCTTTCTGTGCAGTACTCAGTCCTCGCTCCATCCTCTACCCAAACCCTGACATCTTGCTCCGTCTTTCAACAAAAGTGTTTTGGCGAAACCGGCACTGTACTCCCTCATGTTGTGGACGCTATCCTCAGTAAAATGCGCAGCACACAATAGCAAATTGGGGTTATAATGCTCAGGAGCAGAGTTAAAAATAAATTGCAACCACTGTTTCCTGACATCATCCACTTTCGGAAGCCCAAACAAAGTCGTTTGGGCATGGGGGTGAACAAAACAGCGTTTCTTAAGACGGTCGCATACCGGACGAGAAGTACAGTGCAGTGTCGCATCACGCCACGTCTTTAAAATTCGAACACATTATTTTCTATGAGTGCACTCACACCGGTGGCGCCGTTCGGCATCTGTCCGCGGCGCCCAGCTACGTCGTGTTGTACTTGTTGTAAGAATTGTTCTAGACACGGCGCTGCGCTTCTCGTCCGGTATGCGACTGACTTTAGACATGCCGAAACTTGACGCTACAGCAGCTCTTCTGACATCACAACACCCGGAAACCAACACTGTAGTCAAAACGAGCCGTTCGTTGTAGTTCTTGAAAAGGGATTTTTTAAAAACTAAATATATCCCTTTGGAGTGGACTTTGAGATTTGTAACTTTGTAGATCTTTTTTATGCCCAAACATACACACTACACACTGACTAAAATTTAAAAAGTGAAAAAGCATAATAGGACCCCTTTAAGCTGGCCACACACTAGACAATTTTCAAATCTTAACCGATTTTAAAACCATGGGAGACCACAGACATGAAGACAGTTCAACCGATGTTTATCCTTATAATCCTCTGAACGCACACACTAGACAATTCGACCAGACCGCGAGACCACACACTTGATGATTGTAGGAACGATTTCACAGCGACGCGTGATCTCACGGACACTCGCGAGATCAAACGTGACTCGAGAAGAAAAACAAATAGAATACAATCAACGTTGTCAGCTGGGTCTCCTGGCGCGCGTTCTGCTTCACAGTGAAAACAAAGTATAGAAAATAACATGGGTGATGTTCTCTGCTTTCACGGCATGTTTGTGGCTGCCAAGTTTCAGCTATAGAAGCACGCATCATCCGGTAGGTGACGCTTGCTCGCTCTCATTGGCTATCGCGGGTATCACGTCAGAGGCAGCCCGATCAAGATTTGAGTTCGGCGACGCTCCGTCTCGATCGGGAGCAGTTTAATAATCGTAATGACACAACACAATAGAGGATGTTTTAGACAAAAAAATTGCTTGCGACAAGCCGCGAATCGGGACACACCCCCCGATCATCCGGGGGTGCAAATCGGGCTTAAAATCAGCCTTAAAATCCTCTAGTGTGCGACCAGCCTTATATATTTATGTTGGTTTTTCAGCTTAATGATGACTTTCATCGAGATCTCCTTGGACTTCATATTGGTAGCACCAGTCAAACAGCTTCCAAATGCCAAATGCTTTTATCTGCTTAATTTGTCTTGAAGTAATGAGGGAATGGACAGCACCTGGTCAATTAACCTCTTCTTAATCAATTGTCCATATACTATTGAGCCCATGAAAATGGAGGCACTTTGCTTAAAATGGCTGTAACTCCTAAATGGTAAATGTCATATTTTTGTGGAACCTCTTAAAATAAAGCTAAATGTCTGCACTTCAATCACATATTGATTGTTTTATTTCAAATCCATTGTAGTGGTGTATAAAGGCAAAAGCACAAAAACTCAGTCAGTGTCTGAATACTTCTGGACCTGAGTGCTGTATGTATCGAATAGATTTGTTTGGTCATTGCACTCCCTTACAGACAGTTTCAAAGACAATTACACCAAAAGTAGAAACATTATAGATGTTATGAAGATGATCTGAGAAAGTTTTGGTGGAGATTTGACAAACCTTCTGTGGTTAAAATTGGTTCAAAATGGCAGAAATGCTTAAACAATATTCATCAAGCATCATGAATGCATAGGAAGAAAAATATTTAGTTTTAACCAGATTATTAGATTTAATAATGATTTTTGGCTATTTATTTTTTGGCTAGTAGTACTTAAGTATGATCACGGTATGAATAGGAAGGTTAAAGTAATTTGGCCTCAATCATGAAACATGAGCATAATTAATTTTTTATGTAAATTATTCATAAAGCTGTTGTGATTCACAAACGTTAGTTGTTAGTTGGTTTGAAAAAATGTACAGCAGCTTCCAACATGCCTTTTTTACGAATGACTGTAATTCATTAGCACATGTTTAACTATGACATTTTAATGGTTTAATGAAGCTTTTGTGAATTTTCAGGAAGGTACTCTCTATGTGCAAATTACTCAGAATGTACTCATATATTTACAAAAGTTTTATGTATGAGATCCAATAAATCAAAGATTAATGAATATCTGACCTCACTTTCTGTATTCGTTCCTTGCCTTTATCTCAATGCGTTACATGCAAACAGTCTGATATGTGAAAAACGTTTAACTGCCATGATCTGTTATAAAGCTAGTTTTGAAGCCAACACTTTAACGATTGAAATATGAGATTGTAGTTTATCTGTTTCTAATGCCAGTGTTTTCCCATCAGCTGCTGCTGGAGATATGGAGCTCATATACAGTGATATCTCTCATGAGAAAAAGAGTGAAAAGAATAAAACAGGTAAGAAACTCAATGAAGCTCAGAGATCTACTTTAGGTTACTCTGTAAAACAACACAATAATCTGTCAGCTTGTGGTTTATTAGGCGTTGGAGTCATTGAATTAGTGATGCTACTGCCTAAATCTCAAGGTCAATCAGTCACTAATACTAACTGGAAACAAAAACCTTCTAGTTAATTTATTCATTGCAAATTGTTGTGTGTTGTTGCTCTTTCATGACTAAAAGAAAAGATTATATAAAAACTAGATTTCTGTCTTTTAAAATCACTTAGTTTAAGTTTGAAAGCTGTTTTATAGATTAAGATAATGTTTGAAACTCTAAGACGGTGTGTGGTAAGTGGTCAAATCTTGTTGCCTGTTTTGGAGTTTATTCTCTTGCTCTGAATCCGTCAGTCAGTTCCCATCCCATGTTCAATGCAAATTTGTTACTGTGTTTTTCCCCTTTTACACAAATGGAGAAGTGGCTTAAGAGCGTGTCATCGTTAGACTCTTTCTGCAGGATGACGGAAAGACTTGCAGGGTTGACTAATCAAGCTCAACCATTCAATGCTAGGCTAAATCCGCATCTCATTACCCATTCTGACATAGAGTTTGATTTATTTTCATTACATTAATTCAAAAATGTTACTATTTTGATGTTAAATTGTATTATTATTATATTAAAGACAGGGTAGGTGATTTGATTCAAAAACATTTTTGTTATGCTGTTTGAAAGCCTCTTCACGTCCAAGTTAAGTGGTCTAAATGTGTATATATATATGTATTTATATGGTCTGTGGAAGGCGCAGGACCATAAAATGTTCGTCCAATCATATTCTTCACTCTGAGGTCTACGATAGGCTGTCCTGTCTGCCTGTTAACGTATGTATTTGCGTACCTCCATGCACCCTGTTCACGCAGACACGATACGACATCAACATGTTACGTTACACTATTGCAGACCAAGCGAGAATGGAAGGCGTTATTGTTGTAATATTATGCGCTTTGTACTGTGTTTCTGGAGGAGGCGCGGCTTCGGAGAGTGATTTGCAGGGAGGGTGGGATCTTATGTATTCAAAGCTAGCTTGCTATCCTAACCTTTCCGAAATCACCTACCCTACACTCTAAAAAATTCTGGGTTGTTTCAACCCAATGTTGGGTCAAATATGGACTAACCCAACTGTTGGGTTAAATTTTTGTTACATTTTTAAATGAGCTTTTTAACCCAACAGTTGGGTTAGTCCATATTTGACCCAACATTGGGCTGAAACAACCCAGCATTTTTTAGAGTGTACCTTTAATTGTCACATTTTGCTATTTAATCATAATTATGTGTAATTAAATTAATTATAAGAAGAGGAATGTTCAAAACCATCAGTCTGTTGTTTTCAATGATTGTAACGTATAAAGAGCAGTGAAAGTTTTCGGTTGTGAACTAAGACTTCTTATAATGTCTTCTGTGGAAACTGCAGCATTAGAAACAAAGGTTTAGTGGTTTAGAAGATTAATCTCATTAAATTTAATTAAGCTAATTAATCTGTAGAGTAGTTAGTAGTTTAATAGTGTTGGGTCAGTTCATAAACGATTCGCTCATTGCGTCTACAGTATGTTACTAAAGAACGAAAGACTCGGGAAGTGAACTAATATTAGTGTTTATGTTTTGCTGCAATATAATGATTTTCTCATTTAGAATATTATCAAAGATTGTGTAAACGTATAACATTTTAACTCCGTTCGAATGAATGAAATGGCTGAACAAGAGAGTCGTTAAAACGATCCAATCTTTTTTAACTTGCACTGCATTGAATCTTTTCATCATTATTGTTTGCTGCTTTCTCTGTGAATTAGTTTCACTGGCGAAAAGCTTCATTTGTCAGTCAGCAGTTGTGGTAAAGCTGTGGTAAAGACTAACAGTAACAGCTACTCAGTATGTGTGAAGACTTCTGGTAATATTTCGTCTTGTCATCGTTTTTTCTTTTCTCTCCATAGAATCGCTCCCAGCTGCTGATGAGGAATATGCCACGGTCCGACCGCAGACAAAGAGGAAGAAGAGGAAGGAGGAGGAAGAGGAAGAGGTCCAGTACGGCGAGGTGAGGTTCACTCCGAACCACTCAGTCGCTCCACAGCAGCCCCAGGAGGAGTGTGTTTACTCGCAGGTACAAAGACGCTAGTTTCACAACAACAACTCGTGTACGATCGCACTTTACCTGGGAAACCAAGTGCTTTTTTCAATTATGTTTGACTTTGGGAGTTTTACGGGTTATATAAAGCACATATCTCTTTGCATTTGTAAATTATTATGTGCTGTATGTTGATATGGACTGTAGAGCGAAGAGCTTCAACGCAAGTGTCTGGGCTGAACCATGAGATGTTGAGTAAGCAAGAGAATGGAGAAAAGAGGAAACCAGCTGCATGATATTCAATGCATTGAGCTCTTCTGTTTTTAGCACTTCTTGATTTGCAGCTGCGACTTTATGATGGCAAGAAAAGCTTAAACGAGAGTCAGCTTGTAATCATGAATCTTGAGGAGGTGATCGAGTCGCTCAATAATCACGAAAACAGCAGTTTGGTGATTTTGAATCATTAAAACATTTCAAAGCAACTTTAAGTTCAAAAGTCACAGAAAACCTGAGCTTGCTAGATTGAGTTCTAGAGGATATAGTAGTTTAACAGTGACACGAGAGAGTTAAAATGAGGGTTGAAACAGTTCAAATATCTGCATTCGTCCATCTGGAGTGAGTTGAAGCAGTCACATGTTTTTAAGGTTTACAGCAGGGTCAGAAATTAAAAGGGGATTGTGGCAAAAAGCCACCAAAATGGACAAAAATTAATTTCAAGATAAATTGGCAAAAATTGCCCCTGCGCAATTAAACAATCGATTACAGCTGTCGCGATTAAAATGAAATGTGCAAACGAGTAAAGTGTCTAGCTGTGGAATTATTCGAATTCGAACACTCTGCATCAGGTTTGCTTTTTACAATTTTTTTTTTTTTGCAGCGTTGAGTCTTATAACCAATCACACGCGTTTCCGTTGAGCTTAGGAATGCAGTTGTTGTTTCATTTGCGTGCCCACTTATTGAATTCTTTGCGCTGGTGAATTTCCTCATCATAAACAACACTGTGCAGAAATGTTGTACATAAAATATACATTTTGTGGCTTCAGTGATATAAAGGGAGTGTTTGCATAACTTGCACTAGACTAGTCTAACGTCATTGACCGACATGGACCGCTTATCTGTGAAGCCAGAGCCAGAATATGACGAGCCGTTTACCCAGAACGCAGACACAAAACACAAAAAAAGTTAAATTTGTTCATTATTCAGCATTAATAATCATTATTACAATACCAAGAACAATTTTTGTCATAATATTGCAGCCATATTGGCTCCTGTTTTTAAACGTGTAATTTAGATACAAGTTTAAACATGTTATAGGCAACAGTTTCAAGTATTTTAATTGATTGAAGAAATTGGTTAAATTAAAGTGTTTATCATTCAAGACAACACAGATACAATTATTAAGGTGGTGATAAAAATTGCCCTCATTAATATTTTCCTAAATGGAAAAGTTAATTTCTGACCTGGTTTACAGAACACTTCTGTTTACAGATAAATATTGCATTAATAATGTCTTAAATTTCATTCCTCAAATACTGGGAACGACCTGAGAAAGGCTGAAAAGGCCTGATAATGGGTTTGCACACATGACTGCTTAAAGTACTGATAGTAAATTGTATTCTACTAGCTAAACTAGTCCAGGGTTCAATTCCCAAATAAAACAATAAAATAAAAAAATAAAAAAATTCAATTAGAAAAATATAAATGCACTCAAAACAGTTGAGTTTATTTCTTTTAGTGAAAATTAGTGTCCATTTTTTTATTTAATAATAATTCATTTATATTGTCACCCAGCTCTTTATATTGTTTATATTGTTGCATATACATTGTAAACAAAAAATTGTGTGTGTGTGTGTGTGTGTGTGTGTGTGTGTGTGTGCATGCAGCTCTAATCTGCTAAATGCATTTTCTGTAAAGCTTCTTTGAAACTGTGTATTGTGAAAATATAAGTAAATCAACTATTTATGCTAGTGGTCTGAATGTCCTTCAATATGAATCTACTCTGATCCATGTTTTCTGTTTTTCTGCTGATTGAGAGTGTTTTTCAGTGTGTTAGAGTTCTGTTACATCACTTCCTTCAGCTCGAGTTGTGATGGTTATGAATGTAAGGTTGATTAAACCATTGTTTTGGCAAACACTAGATTAATGCTTAATTTTGATCGGAGTTGAAAAATCTTAGGCCGGTATGGGGTGGATTTCTTAAGCATGGTTTCCTGATCATGTCATGTGACTTCCTGTATGTGAAAGGAAACATCTCATTTCTTCTGAGTGCAAAAGGTCGTCTACATGAATCAATGTGTTTAAATAAGTCAGCTCTGAAACATTCAGCTCTATTATATGTGGGTCAAAGATGAGACGTCATATTTCGGTGTTTGCATTAACATTTTCAAAAACCTAGTGGTTTTGAAGGACAGTGAAGGTTGATAAAGAATTAAAATGACAATTAATTAGTTTTTGATCCTGAAATAAAGTCATTTAATGAAATCTAATGGTTCTTGTTCTAAATAAGCCTGACGAGTGTTTTTTTGGTATATGAACTATTGTTACACAGAATGATATTTCCGTAAAAATGTACACACTCTCATGAGAAACTGATAAAGGAAATAAAGTCCCATCTGGATATTTAGAGGAATTTATTCACGTGATCTGAAGTTTGGTTCTGCATTGTTTCACACTCATCGAGATGTAACTTGTGTAAAATACTTCTGTTTGCTTCCTCAATAAAGATACTGAAGTGTGAAGCAATTAAGATTTTTTAACAGATGTGATGCTGCACTAATAGGCTGAATATGTTCATAAACAGCAGAAAACTGAAGTGAGGATTCATACACGTGTAGTTATTTGTGGACCTATGTCACACACAATGACCCATTTACACAGATGTTTCTTTTCTGCACTTTACAGCTGCAAGAAGTTCTCCATTTATAATAATATAACACAGTCTTCCTTCTCTATTTTATCTCAAAGCCAAACATGTATTTGCATGTCTGTTGTACTTCAAGTGATAATTCACAATCTGCCAACTTTTTCTCAGACTCTCATATCCTGTGACTTTTTCTCTGTGAAGATCATTTCAAATACATATCAGTGTTTATTCAGACCCCACTAGCTTAGAAAAGAATAATAGTCTTATTTTGTTGAATACCTTATTTGAATACTCAAAACTGAAGAGTAATTCCTTTTTTTTAATTTACCAAATATAATTTTTACTTAAAACACCCAATGAAATTAATTTAAGTGTAAAATATAGTAGTAAAGATTATTTAAAAAATGAAACAAAAAAATTGTAATCATTCCAAACATTTGACTGTGTGTGTGTGTGCGTGTGTGTGTGTGTGTGTGTGTGTGTGTG
>NW_015505689.1:80721-92361 GCF_001515645.1 Sinocyclocheilus grahami
AGTGTGTGTGTGTGTGTGTGTGTGTGTGTGTGCGTGAGTGTGTGAGAGAGTGTGTGTGTGTGTGTGTATGTGTGTGTGTCATATTATCCTGTTTAAATATTTTTAGTTCAGCTTTTCTCTGAACTAATTTAACTTCTGTTTTTGCAAGAATTTTCAAATGTTTTAAATGTCTTTTCTTAAAGTCTGTTTGCATCGTCTGTTAAAAAAAAAAAGAATGCATATATAGACTTTTAAATTGCATTATTTTTCCAAATTTTATGTTTTTGCAATACAGTAATGAGAACTTGGGGAGTAAAGTACTTAATTATGATGAAATTAATGTCACAATGCTAACAATCTTCAATATTCTAAACGTAATTTACAAAATTGCTCATTTCATTCTGATTTTAGAATGAAATTCGCCGTGTTCTAGGTTTTTCACACTCACCGTTTCTACAGAACTGAGTAATTGGATTTTAAAAAGGCGTTAACTGTTATCTTCCTCTTTCTAAAAGATGCAGCACATTTAATTTAAGCACTTTTCCTGTGGTTTCACAACTCTGCTATAACTATATCACCATCATCACACTTACATCTCATTCTCTGCAGCCACATCAGGTCCTTTTAGAGGAAACGCAGCTATAATTAGACGAATCTCACAGCATAAACTCACAGCTTCCTCTTTCTGATTTTAAACAACACACCTGGCATTCTGATTGGCTCAGGGCTCCAATAAGCTCCGCCTCGCTTCTGATGAAACTCCTCCTCCAGCTCGACATCACTCTGCACCGATCCGTTCTTGTCCTTCGTCCGTGTCTTCTCTCCTGTCATCACAACAGGGTTAGGTTTTATTTCCACATTCTGTCGTTGTAGTTCCTGAAGGTTTTTGTAGAGATTACTTTGCCGGATTTCTATTTGTGTGTCAGATTCCAATCACTGCAATTACTGTATTTAAGCCAAGACTCCTGGGGTCAACAGGGTCAAATAAACATTTTTTTGTATCAAGTTTTATTTTTAATGTTATGTTTGCATGTGCAAATGATGCATTATCAAAATAAACATGCACTAATTTGCATTTATTTCCAGAAGAGAAACTGATAAGGCCAGGTTCAAAATTCTTGTTTGATTTTGTTGACATATTAATGTTTCTCCATATGGGATTTTGGATTTCTCTTTTTATCACTCCATAAATCAGAAAATACTATCAACAGCTGGATTTGAACAATGCATTCTTTTTATAAGATAAAATGAAATCTCCTTCTAAAATGAGCATTTTTCCTCGGACTCTCATGTATAGTTTCAGTAATTCCACTTTAACGGCAATAAATAAGTTATTTTCATTGCCATTAAAGTGAAATTACTGAACATAAATATTGGGATTTTGGATTTCTCTTTTTATCACTCCATAAATCAGAAAATATTATCAACAGCTGGATTTGAACAATGCATTCTTTTTATAAGATAAAATGAAATCTCCTTCTAAAATGAGCATTTTTCCTCGGACTCTCATGTATAGTTTCAGTAATTCCACTTTAACGGCAATAAATAAGTTCTTTTCATTGCCATTAAAGTGAAATTACTGAACATAAATACTGGAGCCTGAGAAAGATGCTCATTTTAGAAGAAAACTTCAGATGGCACTTAAAGGCTTTTGCATCTGAACTCTTCAAATGTTCTGTAAATCAGTGTGAATGATATATGCACCCTCAGGTAACCCTCAGCTGTATTGTAGCTGAAGTCTACAGACGCAAATAGAAATAAATGCAATAATAAAATGAAGTGAATGATGTATTATTTGTGTACAAATATCTCCAGTAAGACAAAACAGCCTTTTTACAGTACACAGAGCCATGTTTAACTGTTAGATAGTGAATCTATCTCTGCGGAGCAGACGGGGAAGTTGGTTGTAAGTAAGTGTTTTACCTCATTTAAAATATGTATTTCATAACATCATATTGATATATAGCGATATTTATGTGTTGTGCGCTTCTAAACTTTTTCTCAGAGAGACATCTTATTTCAATCGTGATGCAGAGCAGACGGGGAAGTTGGTTTTATCAAGGAAAACACCGAAAGTAAGTGTTTCACCTCATCTTATAAAATATATGATATTTATATGCAGTGTGCGCCTAAACGTTTCTCACAGATTCTCACCGGCCGCTAGAGGCTGGCTCCAAAAGGGAGTCGGTCCCATAGATGCCCCATGTTAAAATGCCCAACTTTACAACAGAAAAAAACATGTTTGCTGTCTGGTTCAAAAAGTGCTTTTGGTCTATATAGCTAATTTTGCCCTTCATGGCAACTGTGAGGCGGGGGAATTTTTTTATAACTCATCCGTTTAAATTATATTAAGCCTTAAACTTCTGCATAATTAAGGGCGTGGCCATTTGAGTGACAGGTGGATTGCTGATGCTGTAACCACTGTCGAGCTAGGTGGGCGTGGTTTCAGCAACATGCTCCCGCCTCTTTGCCCATTTTCGATTATCCAGGAGTGACGCGCTGCCAAGATGGCGATGGCCGGCTCCGCCCACTTTGAGCTTCAAAAACTATCTTCAGAAACCTACGGGTGACAGTCTATGCTTTTACCATGTAAACACCAAAAGTGTTTTACCTCATTTATAATATTATTTAACCAAATCTAAATAGCAATATCAGTCACTGGTTCTTGTGTGTCTCGTGACCAAATTTCGTGATTTCATTAAGCATGAATTGTGAGTTTTCATCATGTTGATGTGTCACTATATTGGCTTTGAGTGCTGTTTTCATTGAATTAATTGGAAAATAACTCTTTTCAATATACTCAAATTCTCTATACTGAGTGAGTTAAATTGCTTATCATTCAAAGTGATTTTGTGCCCTCACAAGAATATGGCACATGAGTTGCATAAACTACTTCAGACAATTAATCTTTTTTTTTAAGCATTAAAGTATGTATTGTGTTCAGCAAAAGTGAGTCATATGATTGTCATGCTTAATTTTTTGATTATTAAACATTGAAAAAGAGTCTGATCTCCTAATTTTTTAAAAATTATCAACTGTAATTTTTTGGTATGCTTGCGCTGTCATTTATTTATGTGCTGTACCATTAATGTGCATTCATTCTGATAGGAAGAGTCCAACCTTTACAAAATATGCATACATTTACAGTGAATTAAATGCTTTTCCTTAAAGGGATAGTTCACCCAAAAATGAAAATGTTGTCATTAATTACTCACCATCATGTTGTTCCAAACCCGTAAGACCTTCGTTCATCTTCGCAACAAAAATTAAGATATATTTTGATGAAATCCGAGAGCTTTCTGGCCCATAGTCAGCAAGTGTACTACCACGGTCAAGGCCCAGAAACATTGTAATGACATTGTTGAAACAGTCCATGTGACATCAGTGGTTCAACCATAATTGTATGTAGTTACGAGAATACTTTTTGTGCGCAAAGAAAACAAAAATAACAACTTTATTATTTATTAAAGGGATAGTTCACCCTAAAATGAAAATTGAGTCATAATTTACTGACCCTCGTGTTGCTCTAATGCCATATGCCTTTCTTTCCTTTTCGGACCACAAAAGGAGATTAAAAAAATAATGTCCTAAACATACTTGTCCATATAATGTCAGTATATGGTGATCGACATCAAGCTGTTGAACAAGACGCAAAAGTATCACAGAGTGGTCCCATGCTACACATGCTGTATATTCCAAGTGTTCTGCAGGTTTACGATAAGGTCTGGTGAAAAACAAACTGAAATGTAACATATTATTTAGCAAATATCCTGACTTGGCCGTTGGGGTCATGAATCCGGTCTATAAACTTCCATTCACTCACCACCAGAGGTCACCCGCTCTCCACATGGACTCTCACACTACACAGACTGTTACACATCACCCTGGACTACATTTCCCATGCTCCATTGCACTAATCACAAGCTCACCTGAAACCAATCACACAGCTGCTACCAATAACACGCACTATATAAATCAGTCTCACACCACCATTCAAAGCCGAGGATTGTCTGCGTTTATCGCTCTCTTCTCACACTACACAGACTGTTACACATCACCCTGGACTACATTTCCCATGCTCCATTGCATTAATCACAAGCTCACCTGAAACCAATCACACAGCTGCTACCAATAACACGCACTATATAAATCAGTATCACACCACCATTCAAAGCCGAGGATTGTCTGCGTTTATCGCTCTCCAAGTGATAGCACTTTACGGAGCCATTTCCCTGTCTTAGTTTCTAGTCTCAGTTCCTCGTTTTAGTTTAGTCTCGTTGTGTCTCCTGATTTCCTGGTTTCTGATTCCTGCCAGCGTATCTTGGATTTACCTTTTGCCCTGCCGCTTCGGACTGTGTTTGCCCCTCGCCTGGACTATTGCTCACGTTTACGGATTACTTCTCTTGTCAAGCCCTCTGGAGAACGTTCGCTGTCGTCTAACTCAAGCCCGTTTTAGATTGCTCTTTTGTCTTGCCTGTGCCATACCTGTTTGCTGTTGTTCGACCCTGCCTGTGTTTTTTGACCATGTTTATTAATAAAAGTTTGCATGTGGATCCGCACGCCTCTCGTCTCGTCGGCTCCATTACAGTTGGTCTCTGTGCATGACTTCGCATTCATGAGACTCCATTAGCATCGCAGTTCACTCCGATTCACCCAGAAAATGCACACAAGTTGTGAAAAATCCAGATTAATAAAAATGCGACATGAAACAACAACACCTAGAAATCCCCAAAAAGTATCAATGTGTTTTGTTCACTGAGTTGAATTTTCTTCACTGACTCCGGACTGGAGCTCTGGCTTTCATGACAGTCAAAATGAATGAGAGATGAGCGTGATAACTTTCTGTTGCGACGAGCACAGCAGATATATTTACCTCAGAGAAGAAAGCACATAGGTTGCATTTCAGGCTGCATTTTTATTAATCCGGATTTTTCACAACTTGTGTGCATTTTCTGGGTGAATCGGAGTGAACTGCGATGCTAATGGAGTCTCATGAATGCGCAGTCATGCACCGAGACCAACGGCCAAGTCAGGATATTTGCTAAATATGTTAAATTTCAGCTTGTTTTTCACCAGACCTTATCGTATACCCACAGAACACTTGGAACATGCGTACAGCATGTGTAGCATGGGACCACTCTGTGATACTTTTGCGGATTTTTTTTTTTTAAAGCTTGATGTTGATCGCAATATACTGACATTATATGGACATTTAAAAAAAAAAGAAAGAAATTGTGGTCCAAAAAAGAAAGAAGGGCATACGGCATGAGAACAACACAAGGGTGAGTAAATGATAACACAATTTTTATTTTGGGGTGAACTATCCCTGAAAACAAATTGTTCACCTGAGGTGTTGTTTACTTATACTCATGCGGTTCCACAGATGCCATGTAAGACGTAGTTTTTTTTTTTCTGTATTATTTTTGTGTGTATGTGTGTGTTCCTCAGAAGACAGAAGGTCCTACAGGTGTGAAACCACATAAGTATAAATAAATGACAGAATTTTCAGTTTTGAATGAACTATTTTTGTATTGTAATTGATGCTTGTCTCTGACATTTCACCTGATGAAATTATATATTTTTTTTTTACAGGAGCACGTTTGAGATGCTGCAAGTGTGAGTGGATATCTTGCTTGGCTGAAAACTGCAGAGAAACGCATCTCGTCGTGCTGGAAACTACTCTCTCCAAACGCCATTAGCAAAGACTTTGTTCAGTGAGCATTAACATGCATTCAGCGTGGATGGCAATGAATGATGCTGTTGTTTAAGCGGATGAATGTAAGCATTATAAACCTCATGACAAAATAAGAATATGTATTTTGTGCCTTCTGCACTGATTTGCTTTGACATTATGATGTTTTATGTCTTTACATGTATTGAAAACACTGAATGTGAAGATATTTTGATGCAGGGAAAAAGATTTACAATTTACAATAAAGTTTCAAAAACAACAAAAAAAAGGGAACGTGTATTTTTTTGTGGGTTTAGTTCAGCTTTTGCACAATATTTGTGCAAACAGAAAAGAAATAGAAAGCCAGATGTGTAGAAATGTTTTTGAAATGTTTGGCTGTGAAAAAGGAATGGCAGAAGATCTCCGTTTCTGTTTTGTAATCGGTCACCATCCACTACAGGTCATGTCTTAATATTAACATGATTATTGCTCTACGGAGGCTGATGGAGAACAATGGTGCGGTAAACCACTTTCCTATTCCTCTCACACTTTTGGTTCCTCCTAAGATGTTCTGTTTGCCTGATGTTGGTGTTAACCACACGTGCTAAAACACACAACCTCATCTAACACGTTGTGAAACTCAAAATCGTCTGGAAGGAGTGCTTTTAAAAATGCTCTGGCCGTTAAAAAGTACCTTTAAGATACACTTACGCTTAAAATGTGATTACATTACCTTGGAAAGTTGCAAAGCAAGTGAATCTGCTCCACCACTGCAGGAGCTTTTTTCAGATCAACTTCACTTTTCTGAGCCTTTCTTTGCAATGACCTTTAAACGGCTAGATCTGACATCCAGCAAGTGAATTCAGTGTCCAAATATGTTTGAGGCGGCTTCAGACAAATACTTTTGGTTAACATCCTTGTGGTTAAAATTTAGTTTATCCTAAATTCAGAATAGACTTTCATTATTTTTATTATAAATGAACTGAAATGAAACATAATATTAAAAAATTTTATTTCAGCTAGTTGCTAAAACAAAATTTTTTATTTTTATTTAAAATAACTAAATCTGAAAATATAGACATTAAACCTAATAAAAATGACAAAACTGCACAACAAAATTACTAAAACTAACTGAAATAAAAATAAAAATGGACAATAAAACTTTATAATTATTAAATAAAAATGAATTTCAAATATTCAAAATAAAATAAAAAATGGTTTTATTTCAGCTAGTTGCTGAGGTACAATTTTTCATTTTCATTTAGTTTAACTTGACGTACTAAAATAACTAAAATGGAAATAGAAGTTAATTAAAAAAACTATGTAGACATATTTAAAAAAAAAATTACTAATAAAAAGACAAAAAAGCACAAGAACTAATTTAAAATAAAATGAATGCAAATTTCATTTAAAATGAAAATAACCCCCTGAATGCAGTTTTCATAGACCACGACTCTTTCTCAACAGTTTTCTTCCCTTTTCTTCAGCAGCTTCATTGTAATACCTGTCATACCTTTGTCATTATACACATTTATGTCCTCATTTGTCACAAAAACGCGCGCGCACACACACTCTCACACACACACACACACACACACACACAGACAGAGTCTCGTCCCCTCATCAGTGCGCTCCGAGCCCACACAGCGAGGAGCAGCCTCTGAATACTATTAGCTTTTAATCTGTCACAAGACGCCTTTAGGCAACACTCTTTCATCCGGTGTCACACACTAAACGTCACACACTAAACTCTCTGCGGCTCTGGGGTGTTTCCCAGAGGCTACTATGGTTGCAAGTTCCGTCGTTACCAATAGAGTTCATAGAAGCGGAGTAGGCCTAAAGAATAAAGTGCTTTACTGTTGCCCAGTCGCAAACAACGTAAATGTTTTATGTTGTTGTTGGTTTAGTAATTTATATAGTTGGCTTAGGCTAATATAAATTCAATGCACTAGAATTTGTTGCAGATTATTTTCCAAGTAGTCTGCGGCATGGCTTCAGTAGTCCCTTTAGAATGATATTACTCGTGAAAAGTGCTTTACAGATCTGTTTGGTCAATATAATTAGCTTCAGCTGAGGGTGCGCTTGTGATAGTTTCAGGAAAGCTGCTCATATGCGAGTAAATTCACATTCAACTTTAGTGATGCAAATTCTGATTCATTTCCGCAAACCAGTTCTTTCTGGACAGTTCGGCTCATTGAACCGGTTCAAAAAGACGATTAATCGGTTCCTGACGTCATCAAGCAATGACGCCACTACACATATCTTTTCTAACAACTCATGTTGTATCAATGAAACATTCAAATAAAGTCATTTCCGTCAACACATCTTGATACATTCAAATAAAAAGTCACTTATGTGAACGCATATTGCTAATTATTGCTTTTAATTCACTTAAGTTGATGTTTGTGGTCAGAGTTTCTTTCGTGGAACGTTTATGTCAGATACAACGGACCAATATTACCTAACCTACAACTTAAGATTCCTAAAAGTTTTGTAGCTATAGCGCACATTACAGACATTGATGTCTTATAAATTCCTTGATTTAACTTAAACTATAATCTGCATGCACAATAAACTATAGTAAAATGTATTTACATCTCTCAACAGAAAGGTTTTTGCAGGTTGTAATAAAATGTTAATTCAACAGTAATCATAAGCATATTTCCATATTTCCAGCTCTGTGCTGATGGAGACCTCGTGTGATGAGCTTGAGTAATGACAGAGATCTCAGTCTCATCATTTCAGTACAAACTCAGCTTCTTTATCAGGAGAAAATGTTCTTACAAACTGCAGTAATCAGTGAGAGCCTGTTAATACACTTTCAAACATGCAGGCTTTCTAAATATCTTTATGAATTAGCCGTTTTCTCTCTCTAGGATATATAGACTCACAGCACAGGTAATTTTGTCCCTCATATTTTTGTTTCAGGAATATAAAAAAAAATACACTGTCACGGCTTTCTACTGCGACGTTGCCGTTGAACAGGAGTGAGCAAGTCTATTCAACGCTGTGTTCATAAACATGTAGGCTACATGTGAAGTTCAGACCTTTTGTCACAGCATATATCATCGTTGCACATACTGCATAATCCACACAAAAGAGTGAAAAATTTAAGGGGGTCAATACTTTCCGTACCCACTGTATATATATATATATGTGTGTGTGTAATATATATTATACATTTTTGACAATCTATTGAACAGTGTATTGTAATGTTTTTTAAATTTTCAAATATAATATTTCATTAATATTTAACGCAATACAAAAAATTTAAATTGCACATAAATATACATTTGTGTAAATTTAGTGGAATTAAACTGACACCTAAGATTTATCACCTGCTGAAATATGGTTTAATTCAAACTATATTTGCAAACCTTTCATCTATCCAGTTTTTATTTTATTAATTTTCTTTTTAATTTTGATGTTTAATTTTATTGTCAGAATGCTGTAAACCATATTTTGGTAATAATCCCCCCCCCCAAATAAAAATAAATACATTTCAAAAAATAAAATGCTCATGTAATATTTAGTTTTACTTCCTGAGGTTGACGTGCAACATTTTGTAAAAAGTTAAGCACCTCCTTAAAGGGGTCAAGAACTGTTTACGAAGCCCCGCCTACTTCTACATCACTGCCTCTAGCCCCGCCCCCTGATTCACGCATGTAATACATGCAACAGTAATGTAACATAAGTGTGAGTAAACGCATTTTACTGTATATTCCACATTGTTTGGTATGAGCGTTTATACAGTTTTACCCCAAATGACCCCTGTTATTCTTAGAGTTTACATGCATTTTAATATGCAAATATGACCCGGTTAATTTTCTAAATTAAATAAAGTGGAAAGCGCCTTATATCTTTCGTTTGAGGTGTGTCAGTACCGCTATCGCCCTCGGATTCGTCGCTGCCGTCTCCCTCCTCTCTGATCTTGCCCTCTTCTTTCATTCGCTCCAGGTAAGCGTCATGCTGGTCTTCATCAGAGTCGCTGTAGCCTTCTGCGCCTTTCATGCCCTAGCACACACAATAAATAATGTCAGTGTAACACATGACTGTGTATGCGGCTGCTGTCCACAGGAGGTTCAGTGAAAGTGTGTCTCCATCAGTATAAACACACACCGAGTCTTGATCAAACGCTCTTCCTGCTTATTCCCATCAGCGCAGATCCGTCAACAGAATGGAGTGTTTATTTAGTTAATACCGGTTTCAGATTACATGAACACGACTTGAGAGAAAAACTCATAACAATCTACTCAATTTGAGCTCACACAACACTTGGAACTAAACGTGATCACTATCAGTCAGGTCAGAACGAGTAAGAGAAAGCATGCAAGGGAGGGAATAGAAAATTAAGAAATGCTAAATGGATATTGCACGTTAAAGACTTTAAATACATGTTATTATCTAACATTGCGAATAATGTGATAACTGAATCCTGCACTCAATCAGGAGCAGAAGCAAGCTGAATTTGTTCTAATGGGGTACATTCAGTACTGTTCAAAAGTTTGGGTCAGTACGATTTTTTTATGTTTTTAATAGAAGTCTCTTCAAGGCTGCATTTATTTGTTTAAAAATATGGTAAAAATAGTAAAATTGTGAAATATTATTAGAATTTAAAATAGCAGTTTTCTATGTGATTATCTGTTAAACTGTAATATATTTCTGTGATCAAATCTGTATTTTCAGCAACATTACTCAAGTCTTCAGTGTCACATGATCTTCAGAAATCATTCTAATATGCTGATTTGCTGCTCAAGAAACACTTCTGATTATATATTATATTATATTATAACAAACAGCTGTGCTGCCCAATATTTTTGTGGAAACAATGATAGATTTTATTTTTCAGGATTCACAGATGAATAGAAAGTTTGAAAAGCATTTATTTGAAATCTTTAACATTATTATGTCTTTACTGGCACTTTTGACCAATCCTTGCTGAATAAAAACTTATTTTTTTTTCCCAAAAACCCTACTAAACTTCTGAACAGTAGGCGAACCAAAAAAATGGTTGATTTACTGAAAAACTGTGTAGAAAAGAGGCTGAATATTTTTAGCACCGATTCACTAGAATTGGCTTTAAAAATACATTTTCCCCACAACAACTACATTAATAGAGATATATCATTTTTAACTAATTATTTATAATAATACATTTGGATATTGCCCAGCCCTATGGTGCATATTACTTATTACACATTTTGGCTTCCACCCAAATAAACATTTTGAAGTTACCTCTTTAAATCCTCTGTTCTTGATGTTCAGCTTCTTGGCATTGACAAAGTCAAAGAGTTTTCCGTATTCTTCCCTACGCAAGACAGAAGAGAGGTGGTCTCCGTTAGTTCTGTGGCTTGTCAGGACAAAGCACTGCAGAGATCTTCTGCTTATGACTGACAGGTGAGGGACGCTGTTGTCCGTGATGGCGAGGTGTGGTTTACCTCTCGATGTTGCTGAAGGTGTACTGGTTACCCTGCTTGGTCTCGATCTCGAAGTCGAAGGAGCGGGTGGTGGTGGTTCCTCTGGCGAAGTTAACGCAGGAGATCTCCTCGAAGCGCAGGTGAACCGGCGGCTTGTGCACGTAAATGAAGCCTCGCTCCAGAGGATACAGCAGCCCTGAGCTCGCCTTATACGCACACGTTATACACTGAGACCTCGAGTGACTATACACACACACACACACACACACACACACACACACACACACACACACACACACACACACACACACACACACACACACACACACACACACATACAGAGATAAAGACTGACTTAAGTAACAACTTCAAAATGAGCTCAGCTTCTCATCTTGACACACAATATGTGACCCTGGACCACAAAACCAGTCATAAAGGTAAATTTTTCGAAATTGAGTTTTATACATCATCTGAAAGCTGAATAAATAAGCTTTCCATTGATGTATGGTTTGGACAATATTTGGCTGCGATACAACTATTTGAAAATCTGGAATCTGAGGGTGCAAAAAAATC
>NW_015505689.1:92660-105508 GCF_001515645.1 Sinocyclocheilus grahami
GCGGGTGGTGGTGGTTCCTCTGGCGAAGTTAACGCAGGAGATCTCCTCGAAGCGCAGGTGAACCGGCGGCTTGTGCACGTAAATGAAGCCTCGCTCCAGAGGATACAGCAGCCCTGAGCTCGCCTTATACGCACACGTTATACACTGAGACCTCGAGTGACTATACACACACACACACACACACACACACACACACACACATACAGAGATAAAGACTGACTTAAGTAACAACTTCAAAATGAGCTCAGCTTCTCATCTTGACACACAATATGTGACCCTGGACCACAAAACCAGTCATAAAGGTAAATTTTTCGAAATTGAGTTTTATACATCATCTGAAAGCTGAATAAATAAGCTTTCCATTGATGTATGGTTTGGACAATATTTGGCTGCGATACAACTATTTGAAAATCTGGAATCTGAGGGTGCAAAAAAATCTAAATATTGAGAAGATCATCTTTAAAGTTGTCCAAATTAAGTTCTTAGCAATGCATATTACTAATCAAAAATTAAGTTTTGATATATTTATGGTAGGAAATTTACAAAATATCTTCATGGAACATGATCTTTACTTAATATCCTAATGATTTTTGGCATAAAATAAAAACCTATAATTTTGACCCATACAATGTATTGTTGGCTATTGCTACAAATATACCCCAGCGACTCAACACTGCTTTTGTGCTCCAGGGTTATATATATATATATATATATATATATGAGAACTAGGTGTGGATAACAAGCAATATATAACCACAATATTTGGTGTAAAAAAGGGTGCGCGATATTTATAATTTACAATAATTTCATAATTGTTGTTTTAACGATATGCGAGCGCACACCGAGTCAAACAAACATCAAAAAAACAATCTCGAGTCCAAAAGCTTTCGCTGCATGATGAAGCCCATCACATACAGTAGAATGCTGTTAAAATGACCCTATAATTCAAGTTACGAAAGCAAAAAAATATCCCTGTATGTTTTTGTTTTTTTATATATTTTAAAGTAATGATACTTAATATCACACAAGCAACAGTGCTGTTTTCCTGAATATCTGCGCGATCGCGAACGTGATATTTTATACCACAGTTCAACAAACTAGAAGTTAATTGAGTGAGTTATATTTAAGACAAAACATTGTGTTTTGCCAATAAAAAAAATTCCAATCAAAGCAGGAGCTGAAAATCTGGGTCTCAGATCAACACTACGATGTTTCATTCCTGAATGAATCTGCTTTTGAATGAATCATTTGAGTCAGTGATTCAATGATCCATTTATAAAGACTTGCTTTGTTTCTGAATGAATCATCTGCTTTGAACGAATTGTTTGAATGAGTGTTTTAAGTGCATCACTCATTAAGACAGGGACTTGCTGCCACCTACTGGCGGCTTAAGTGTCATTTATCGACGACAGGCCCAAACCAGCCAAAGTACCAGCACAAAATCAAAAACATTGTGCAACTATTGTTATCGAAGGAAAAAAAATGTAATAAAAAAAATTGGATCAATATCACACACACCTAGGAATAAAAACATTTAATATATTTTTTAATTTTTATATATTAAAAAAAAGAAAAATTATTATATGACAAAGACCAAATCATTGAGAAAGGGCCTTTCTGAACAGGTTATTCCTCATTTTCTCTCTAAACGTAAACTGACTGTAACGGCTAACTGCTCCCATTCAGCTGTGCTTTGCTCATCTAGTACATCATCCACCCCTAATGAGAAACATAAAAAGTTGAGTTTAATATCTTTACAAGCGCATCTGTTTGTGAGCTTTACCCCTGGAAGTTCCCGGGCACCGTGATCTTCCTGTTGACCAGAGCCTTCATGACCCTGCTGACGATCTCGTAGAGCGGCCCGGACATGTTCTTACTGAGCTTGCCTTCATAACGCTTCTCCACCTCATCCCTAGAGAGGACAGAGACAGATCCAGTCAGCAAAGCTAGCGGCGGTGAACCTCGGACAGACAGAGAAAGCCCAGCGTACTCACTCGCTCATGTTCAGAGCAAGACTGAGCTCTTCATCTTTGGAGAAGAGGAGGATGAGGAAATGATAACGCGTCTGACCCTGTTTAATGGGCGGGTCGAGACTGATCTGGAAAACAAAAACATTCAGACTTGATCAAGAACCACAAAGCAGCATTTTTATAAATGTGACCCTGGACCACAAAACTAGTCATAAGGGTCAATTTTTATTGTCATGCATCTGAAAGCTGAATAAATAAGCTTTCCATTGATGTATGGTTTGGACAATATTTGGCTGAGATGCAACTATTTGAAAATCTGGAATCTGAGGGTGCAAAAAAATCAAAATATTGAGGAAATCACCTTTAAAGTTGTTCAAATGAAGTTCTTAGCAATGCAATTACCAATCAAAAATTAAGTTTTGATATATTTACGGTAGGAAATTGACTAAATATCTTCATGGAACATGATCTTTACTTAATATCCTAATGATTTCTGACATAAAATAACAATGTATTGTTGGCTATTGCTACAAATATACCTGTGCGACTTATGACTGCTTTTGTGCTCCAGTGTCACAAATCATCTGTAAAGATTTACTGAATAAAACCTGAGATTCTGCGTTTAACCAGCAGGAGGCAGCACACCAATGCATTATTGAGCACGGGACACAACAGGCATGTTTACATGCACTCATTTTTATCAATACAAATAAATCCAATTCTGTTTATACGCATTAGGGGTGTGTGATATTGACAAAAATAAAGGTGTCTCGATATTGGGATTTTTTTCTAGAATGATAATTAAACTGTTTTGCTAAATGGGTTTTTGTCCTTAGCTGGTTGAGGCCTTTAGAAACAGATGTCTTTATGAATGGATCACTGAATCATTGAGTCAAATGGTTTGCTCAAAAACAGATTCATTCAGGAACGAAACACTGCAGTGTTGCTCCGAGACGCACAAATGTCCAGCTCCGACTTTGATCAGAACTATTTTCATTAATGAAACAGAAAAAAACAGGCAATATTGTGTGCAAAAATGCAACTCGCTCGATATTAACTTCTTGTTAGTTGAACTGCTGTATAAATGTAATAACATATTTGCGATTGTGCTCACAGGCTAATGTTTAGGAAAACAGCTTGTGTGATATTACATAACATTATCATATCTTAAAAATAAAAACTTTTACATTTTTTTTTACATTTAGTAGATGCTTTTATCCAAAGCGACTTACAAATGACAATGGAAGCAATCAAAATCAACAAAAGAGCAATGATATGCAAGTTCTATAACAAGTCTGCTGTTTGCTTTCGTAACTTGAATTATAGGGTCATTTTAACCGTTTTCTAATATGCTTCATAATGCAGTTAGTGCTTTTAGACTCTCAAAGACTGTTTATACAAGCTTTTCGATGCTTTAAAGCTTAATTTGTTCCTGGTAATATGATTATTTTAGGTCTATACAGCAATGATTGACATGATTTTCAAGTTGTCAGTCTGACTGAGCCATCAAACCAACTCTAAACGATCATTTGAGTGCATGTAAACACAGGAGGCATTAGGTGTAGTTTGTCTTTGTTGGTGTGAATCACACAAAACTCACCACAAAGAACATCTGCCTCTGGTCCTTGTGCGGCAGCAGGAAGAGCCGCAGGACGGTGGTGTAGGGGATCTTATAGTCAAACGTCTTCCCGTGCAGGTGCAGGAAGGTGGGGTAGATACGGATGTCATACCTGAAACACAGACACTAACGCACTCAGACACAAGTCTCAAACACAGGCCACGTGCATCATAAATCATTCATTATTTATGTACGTTTGAATAAAGAGGTTTTATGAAAACTACCTTACATGCAACTGAGCTGTATACAAAAGGTTTTATTTGAATGCAGTTGATATATTATCTCAGGGCTCTACAGTGCGACCGAAAACTACTGCGTGCGACTGTGAAATTTTGGAGAGCAACAGCGACTCATCTTAACCATATATGTGATTGCGCTCAGGGGAGCTTCAAAGGTTTCTACGTGTTTTTGCAGCATTGAGTAATGCATCACAGACATATCTCACGAATCCTTTCATAAGCAAAGTGTAGACAGGGTGTAAATAAGAGATTAATTGCGCAGTGTAGAGAGCGTTGTTGATTATAAATGTGAGATCGCGATGAACTAAGATGAGTGACAGCTTTTAATGATGATGAGTTTGTAAATGTGATACTGATTTAATACAACAGTTCAATAAACAAGAAGTTAATATTAAGTGACTTACATTGTCTGACTATAACACCATGATCTGATTTTGCTCTATTTCGTGTCGAAAATAGTTTGAAACAAAGACACAGCGGAGCCGCTGCGCATCTCCATTCAAACACAGCGGTGTTTAGTTTATGAATGAACTGCGTTTTTAAACGAATCTAGTGAGTCAGTGATTCATGATTACCCATTCATAAAGACAGTCACTTGCTTCGTTCCTGAATGAATCAGTGGTTCGAATGAATCAATTGAATTAATGATTCAGTGATAAAATCAGTGACTTGCCGCCACCTGCTGGCAGTTTTAGTTTCATTTTTAAAGTATCTTTTCAGTTATTTAAATCATTTAATATTTCTATATTCAAAATTATATATTTAAAACATCTCATCATGAATGTATGGATTTAATTGCACTCATGCCACCTCTGAGCCTCATTAAATGTCTGAAAATACACCAACAAGCCACTTGTGTGTCACCTCTACAAAATAATTTTGTTAATACTGATTTCATTTGATTGGTAACTTATGTTTCTTATTCTACTTGTTCTTATTCTGTCGTTTTAACTACAATTTTTAAAAAGCTTATAAAATGTAATTTTTAAAGAATTTGACAAAAGATGACATGCTTTTAATAAAGTTAGAAAAATGCCACTACAAAGGTAAAAACAAAATTCCCCTGTAAATCACTTTAAGGAGTCAAATATCAATCACCTCGTAATGTGAAGGCTAATTTTTGATAAAATTTCGGATTGATTAGAAGGTGCTCCTAAAATTGTGACCGTGCTCCTACATTTTTTAAGTTAGGAGAACAAGTGCTCCTAAAAGAAAAGCAAGCGTAGAGCCCTGTATCTGAAAATAAATAGCATTGAATATAATAGTTTTGTTGTTAATTTTAATCTCTAATATGTGACCCTGCAGCACAAAAGCAGTGTTAAGTCGCTGGGGTATATTTGTAGCAATAGCAACAATACATTGTATGGGTCAAAATTATTGATTTTTCGTTTGTGCCAAAAATCATTAGGATATTAAGTAAAGATCAAGTTCCATGAAGATATTTAGTAAATTTCCTACCGTAAATATATCAAAACTTAATGTTTGATTAGTAATATGCATTGCTAAGAACTTCATTTGAACAACTTTAAAGATGATTTTCTCAATATTTAGATTTTTTTGCACCCTCAGATTCCAGATTTTCAAATAGTTGCATCTCAGCCAAATATTGTCCTATCCTAACAAACCACACATCAATGGAAAGCTGATTTATTCAGATGCTGTATACATCTCAATTTCACTGGTTTTGTGGTCCAGGGTCACATATTATGTAGCAAATGAGAGGGTTCCCATAGAGTTTACAGCATTAGTTAAGATATTTTTTTTCTTTAATAAAACTAAACTATCGGTATTGAGAAATATCATTCTGAATAATATTGTACATTTTGCATACAAACATTTGGTAGTTTTGTGGGTTTGTAATGACATGAAGATGAGTAAATTACATTTTTTGATGAATTAACGCTTTAACAACTAATCAACCAATCTGGCAAAAGAGGTGTATAGTTGTGTCACGGATGCTTTAAAAACACAAACTCACCTTCCTCTGGGTGTAAGGCACTGAAGCTCTTTAAAGACGCACACAGCGTCTCCGGTAGCCTGGATGACATCTGCCTTCGACAGAACATTCTTAGCGAACGCCTGCGACAGAGAGAGCGAGAGAGAGACATGATCATCACACACACACACGTCTAGTTTACCATGCCTGCGGGGACTCTCCATAGGCATAATGGGTTTTCTACTGTACAAACTAGAGCTGTACGATATATCAAAATTATCAAAATCTCAAATGTAAATATCGCGATATGCATATCAGAATCATTTTATTAATAGGCTTATTATTATCTTATTAATAGACACACATACACAATTGTCAAACTACCCGTCTCGACAATCATTCTTGTAAACACAGTCAGTTATGCTTCACTGTAAAGCTGCTTTGACAATCTGTATTGTAAAAAGCGCTATATAAATAACGGTGACTTGACTTGTTTAAATGAATGTAAACAGTGGAGAAAGAACTCGGATGTGTATCATTACACCGAACCCGTGCAGTCGGTCTTAAAGGGACAGCAGCCTATAAACACGTACTGTTGTTAAGCACAGCTTTAACAAAGATTAGTCTACATTTAATTCATACAGTGAACACTATGTAGTGTTAATTTACACTTATTACACTTCTGTACCTGAATACTACTGTTAGACCTCATTTTATTTCTAACTGTTATATTGTATTTATCTATGCATGTAATTTGTGTATTTGTTTTTTTTGTGTGTTCACTTGCCTTTAATCATGTTTGAACTTTCTTAGGCTATAGTTTTTACTGTGGTCTTGAAGAAGCGCTTGGTGTACTTTAAGTAATAAACGGAAAACAAAGTTACATTGATATAAAATAAGTGGCATTACTTTTCTTGTTTGTTTCTTCACACTGATGTTAAAATTACATTTTCAGAGTTGTAACATAACTTATGTAATGCTAAAACACTGCTGGTCACTTTCAGAAGTTGTAGCTTTCTTTTCCAAGAAAGAATGTGAAACATATATTGGTTATTGTGACCATGGAGCACAAAAGCAGTGTTAAGTCGCTGGGGGATATTTGTAGCAATAGCCAACAATACATTGTATGGGTCAAAATTATAGATTTTTCTTTTATGCCAAAAATCATTAGGATATTAAGTAAAGATCATGTTCCGTGAAGATATTTTGTAAATTTCCTACCGTAAATATATCAAAACTTAATTTTTGATTAGTAATATGCATTGCTAAGAACTTCATTTGGACAACTTTAAAGATGATTTTCTCAATATTTAGATTTTTTTGCACCCTCAGATTCCAGATTTTCAAATAGTTGTATCTCAGCCAAATATTGTCCTATCCTAACAAACCATACATCAATGGAAAGCTTATGTATTCAGCTTTCAGATGATGCATAATTTAGAAAATTTGACCCTTATGACTGGTTTTAAATAGGTCCAGGGTCACATTTTAATTTTTAATCAGCCAAATATTGTCCTATCCTAACAAACCATACATCAATGGAAAGCTTATGTATTCAGCTTTTTTTAATTCAGAAAATTTGACCCTTATGACTGGTTTTGTGGTCCAGGGTCACATTTTAATTTTTTATTATTTTAAAATATAATTTAAATAGATTTCACACACTTAAAGCAATATCGTATTGCACATCGAATATCACATTATTTAACAAGGTATTGCATTTTTCTTCAATATCGCACAGCCCTATATATTCTATCACCCTATACCAACTCTACACCAAAACCTACCCCTCACAGCAAACCTTGCATTTTTACATTCTCAAACTCATTCTGCAAGATTTATAAGCTTGATTACCTCAATTTAGGTCCCCACAGTGACAAGTCCCTATGAGTCTGTGTATTCAGGTTTAAGTCCCACCGGGATAAAAAAACATGTACACACGGGTTGCACCGACTAGTCGACTTTAATGCTCTGCCATGACGCTTTAAGCTTGACGTCGACTAGTCGCTGGTCCTATAGAAGGCGCAACAGGATAAGAAATCTTTGAAGGACTTCCACATTTACGCTCCGTTTCCAAACAGTTAAAATGACAAATAAATGCATACTCTGAAAGTGCTCCACAAGACGTGTGTGATTATATTACTGGATGCTCGAAATTGAATAGGAGAATACACGTTTTAAACAGCTTATTGTGCAGGTAAGTTAATCGCCATTCTAATCTAATGCGCTGCTGCACTGTAACGCACACACAGGCTACAGACAGTAGCTCGTACATCACGCACACATCGCGCGCACACAGAATCATTCAGCGTGGAAATGTACCGTCAACACGGTTCTGTGATTTCTCAAAATAGCTTAGAAACTGAAAAGTTCAAGCATATATTTCTAAATCCCACAGCTTCACTACTAGTAGAGAGACGCTGCCAGGTAGAATTAATTCAGAAATGCAATCGCTCTCAATAATGCATTCACATGAATGTAATCTTTACTGTGCTACTTTATGTGTATCTGATTTAGAACAAGCAGAAATCTGTGAGAAATATAACGACCCAAAGACAAAAGAACTGATAAAAAAGCTGCTATAGGAGCAATAGCCATGTGGGCAGCTCTGTGTCATATGCCATAGCTGTGCAGAAGGGGTTTGAGTCTCAGCTCCAGGTTCAGGCTTATTTGTTCATTAATGACATCCTCAGCAACTAGTCGACTCGACTTTGATCACATAAAATCAACTTAAAAAAAAAATCAGAAGTCGTTCAACCCCTAACACACACACACACACAATCACACACACATACCTCCACAGGGTCCGAGCCGTCGTCTCCGGTGTTGGGCGGGACATAGAAGCGGACCTCCATGAGAGACACCTCCGCGTCGTCATTCTGATGAAACTCCACCGTCACCTCGTTCTTCCCCGTTGCACACTGGGATACGCCGGACAGCGGGATCTCGAAGACGGGACTGTCGCTCACATCAAACGACAGCAGAGACCCTGAGCGCAGACAGAAACAGGGACCATGTCATAGAGGGCAAATTCAGTTTATTTTATTATTTTAGCCTCAGTACATGACAATTTACACTAGGGCTGTCAAAAAAAATTTGAATTTCAATTATTAAAAAAAAATTACAAAATTCGAATGCAAAAACGTTGCATCGAATTTTAGGTCTGCATCAGCCGTCAGGCAGCCTTATCAGTGGGGCACGAGATGCGATGACGATGTAGTGTCATTGCATTTGAATGCTTTTGTACGCCTATCCAGTTGAACCCACTAGATGCGGCGCTGCTACGTTGTTCATTCAATATATTGCGGAAAACGAGAGCATCAGTGTGGAGATGTTGTTTACGTCAAAACTGAAACCAAGCCGTTCACACAGTACGCATATTTATCTCATTTTCTAGAGGGACATCTATCAGCGTTGCACTCGCGTCTCGCACAAGAGAGCGCCATGTTTAGAAAGCCATGTAAAACTAATTTAAGTTCAACTTTTAAAAAACATCAAGACTTTATGGCGGTTTTTCCCCATCCCACAGCATCTCAAGTTTTTAAATGAAGAAATAGCCTACTTTTGTGATTGTTTTCGGTTCTTTGTATTAAACTATGCATGGTGCTGTTTTGTTTTTTCTAATTGTTTAAGCAACTTAAACATTATTTTATGTTTAAGTTTCTTGACCCAGTCATAAGGGTCAAGAAACGTGCATAATATTTTGCTCGATGCGCCCTCTTGTGGCCTCAAGAGAGAAGCCAAAATCTTTTTTCCCCCTAACTGAAATTATGCCTTTTAAATTCTAATATAAATCGAATTTTGATCATATTTAAGTAGAAAATTTGAATTCAGTTTTTCAGTCATTTTGACAACCCTAGAAAGTTAAGAACAGCATTTATTTGAAATATAAATATTTTGTAACATACATTTTTTACACTCACTTTCACTTTTGAAAATTAATTACCCTACTAATTTTGATAAACAGTTTATTAAGCAGTTAATATATTTTGATACCTGATTTAATGTAAATACATTTTTTTTTAAATTTTAATTTACAGTGGAGTTATATATTGGTTGTATTTTTGTTTATTTATCTTTATCAGTCAATAGTAATCATATCTGTCTGCATTGTATATAATTTAATGTAACCTTTAACAAATTTCAAATGTAATATCTACTTTATCATACTGTACATTATAAAACTGACTTGTTGCATTTAAAATGACTGATTTTAGTATTTACTTATTTTTAACAAGGCAGCATAGAAAGAATTTTCATATCGGTCATTTATCAGCCATAACATAATAATTAGTGGATTTTTATTGGACAGGACTTTAATCTCGTGCACTGAGTGAGTGAGTCTGAGTGAGTGAGCCTGTCTGTTTGTTAGTGAGTGAGTGAGTGAGTGAGTGAGTGAGCCTGTCTGTCTGAGTGTGAGTCTGTCTGTCTGTGTGAGTGAGTGAGTGTGCCTGTCTGTCTGTGTGAGTGAGTGTGAGTGAGCCTGTCTGTCTGTGTGAGTGAGTGTGAGTGAGCCTGTCTGTCTGTGTGAGTGAGTGTGAGTGAGCCTGTCTGTCTGTGTGAGTGAGTGTGAGTGAGCCTGTCTGTCTGTGTGAGTGAGTGTGAGTGAGCCTGTCTGTCTGTGTGAGTGAGTGTGAGTGAGCCTGTCTGTCTGTGTGAGTGAGTGTGAGTGAGCCTGTCTGTCTGTGTGAGTGAGTGTGAGTGAGCCTGTCTGTCTGTGTGAGTGAGTGAGTGAGTGAGTGTGAGTGAGTGAGCCTGTCTGAGTGAGTGAGTGACCGTCTGTCTGTGTGAGTGAGTGAGTGAGTCTGTCTGTGTGAGTGAGCCTGTCTGTCTGTCTGAGTGAGTGAGTGAGCCTGTGTGTGTGTGTGTGAGAGAGTGAGTGAGTGAGCGAGCGAGTGAGTCTGTCTGTCTGAGTGAGTGAGTGAGTGAGTCTGTCTGAGTGAGTGAGTGAGTGAGTGAGTGAGTGAGAGTGAGTGAGTGAGTGTGAGAGTGAGTGAGTGAGTCTGTCTGAGTGAGTGAGTGAGCCTGTCTGTCTGAGTGAGTGAGTGAGTGAGTGAGTGAGTGTGAGAGTGAGTGTGAGAGTGAGTGTGAGTGTGAGAGTGAGTGTGAGAGTGAGTGTGAAGAGTGAGTGTGAAGAGTGAGTGTGAAGAGTGAGTGTGAAGAGTGAGTGTGAAGAGTGAGTGTGAAGAGTGAGTGTGAAGAGTGAGTGTGAAGAGTGCGAGTCTGTGTGTGAGAGTGTACCTGTGAATTTGGCAGTGCCCCAGTTCCAGCCCTTCACACACATGTCCTTCTCCGCCAACTCAACCTTGTAGTTTGTTTTAAAAAATGCTGCGATTTTCTCAAAATCCTGCGGCAGGGAGGAAAGAGTGAGAGAAAGAAGAGATAAACAGAATTAATGCCTCACTTCCCCTGACTCTCTCTCTCATCCAGTCGTGGGTTCATTAATAAAGCGAGTTGGCGGCGGCGCTCGGCCTTCTGGGATGGCAGAGGTGTGTGTAATCCGGCCGGAGGCTGATGCGGAGCACGCTCAATCAGCCTGTTTATTTATCCAGCGCTGCACAATCGCTTCCACATGTCACTCCACCAGGTGTGTGCGAGTCCATCTGCGCGCTAACGAGCTTGGCACTGCTTAGCGAATCCCTCACGATCACATTAACATCACACAAACCCGCAACTCTCACACACAGCTCGCCCTGATCCTCAAAACATGGCTTTCTTTCCCTAAAGTAAAGACGGAACAATGACGACGCTGTTAAAGTCAGCAGTTAAACAATGCACAGCAAACAAACATACTGCATGCTCATGTCAACTCGGTCTACAATACATGTTACAGATTCCTCCGGAGTTACAGTGCACTGCTTAATAATAAACTTGTCATGTTGGTGGTGACACCTCTCTTGCAACATGTTTAACTATCACAGATATCATACTTAGCTTTTTTGGCTTCTGATCGCAAATGTAGCCAAGTATCCGATTCTGGAATTTAATTTTCGATTCCCAACCCTATTTAGGACTGGGCGATAAACGGTATCATATCGAGATTGCAATAAAATTGTCAATAACCATGAGCTCTAGACATTTTTACTCGATATGGATTAATCTAACAACAGAAATAAATGTTAAAGCAGTCAGTGCATGTCGCCAAGATGCGAGATTGTGCTGTATGAATGAATGGCGTGATTTCGTCTGATGCAAACTAAAAAAAGTTACATAATCCTCGCTGTGTTTTCAGCGTCTGCATCTCAATATATGAGACATGAACCGCTCTGAGAGTCACTTCAGCAGCTTTACTGTGATTCATTTGAGAGAAACTACGTCAAATACACTGAAACTACAACTGAAAGACCTTCACGACAACCCGTCAAAACTGAAGTCCACTTTAACTTGAAATTATGACTAATATATATTTCTATTGTATGACTAAATAAAATTCTCAAATAGTATTATTTTTGAACAAAGTAGGGGTGTGCGATATTGACCAAATTATATCTCGATATTTTCTGGGATTTATCGATAACGATAAATAGATGATATTTTGCTGAGTGTGTTATTGTGCCGGTATCTTAAGGACTGCCAAAGACAGCTGACTCCTAATGTTTTTAATATTCTGTGTGGTGGTCGGTTCATACTGATAGAAATTCATCTTTTCCAATAAGTTTAAACTGATTTTTGCATTTTTACCTTTATAAAGCCATTTTTTCTAAAAGTGTCCATTATCTTTTGAGTCAAATTCATACATTTAATCAGGGAATTAGAATAGTAAGACATATGGGCTGTTACCGAGCAAATTAAATCCACACAGACGCTGCGTCTGAAGCGGCATTTAGATGTATTTACACACATGTATTTTGTTTAATGCAAGACATGAATGCTTTTAACCTGCAATTACAAATGCATAAATAATGTTTTGATATATTAAACATAAAACGTTGACTACTGATATCTGAAATGATTTAAAACATGAAAAAAAAAAAGCCGAAATTAAAACCGCCAGTAGGTGGCAGCAAGTCACTGTTAATAAGTGAGTTATTGCGATTGAACCGAATCATTTAAACGAGTGATTCATTCAGGAACGAAACACCGTC
>NW_015505689.1:106606-107798 GCF_001515645.1 Sinocyclocheilus grahami
ATATTTTGCTGAGTGTGTTATTGTGCCGGTATCTTAAGGACTGCCAAAGACAGCTGACTCCTAATGTTTTTAATATTCTGTGTGGTGGTCGGTTCATACTGATAGAAATTCATCTTTTCCAATAAGTTTAAACTGATTTTTGCATTTTTACCTTTATAAAGCCATTTTTTCTAAAAGTGTCCATTATCTTTTGAGTCAAATTCATACATTTAATCAGGGAATTAGAATAGTAAGACATATGGGCTGTTACCGAGCAAATTAAATCCACACAGACGCTGCGTCTGAAGCGGCATTTAGATGTATTTACACACATGTATTTTGTTTAATGCAAGACATGAATGCTTTTAACCTGCAATTACAAATGCATAAATAATGTTTTTATTGTTTATTGAATTCAACATCACATTTGTAATCATGGTATTTTTTGGAGAAAAACGGCACTCTTCGTGTGAAATTGAATAACTATATGAAGTGCTATAAATATATAAATGTTCTGCCATCATGTCTTGAATTTGTGATCACTCTAAATGCATTTTAATAGCCTGAATCATGCAGTGAAAGAACACACACTAAATGTGCACGCGCACTAGTCTAGGCTTCACGTGATGTATGCGTGCGCTCTGTAGGGATGTTTTGAATGGTTTTTGCAAAATACTCGATAATGTCAAATCGCACATCGTTAAAACAACAATTACGATATTATCGCAGACGATATATATCGCACACCCCTACAACAAAGGTATTTTTTTATACAGTTGTGTTGTGCAGCATCTTGCTTGACAATAAAAATGCAATGACTTGTAAATTAACTTCATTTGATTACATTTTAAAAGCATGATCAAAGTGATTAGTTTTATCAAATCATTTCATTAGACACCATTTTAATGATAAATTTGTATTGCATCATAAAACACAGAATTAAGGAAAAAATCTAACGGAAAACAGAATTTAGCAGAAAATTAAATTGAAATTTTTTTATTTTTTTTTAAACAGATTTTACACTGCCCTAAATTAAAAAGGTATCTTACTCTGTGGAGCTTAAATGTGAACAAAAGTTATGTATATATTTATTCTCAAGGTCTGACAAACATGTGGAAAGCATTTCCTTCCCCATTAATGCTACATGAATAACACATTAAATATCAATATCATATGATACGGAAAAAAAAAAAAATATATATATATATATATA
>NW_015505689.1:108250-119442 GCF_001515645.1 Sinocyclocheilus grahami
AATGATTAATCGCATACAAAAGAAGCTTTTGTTTACATAATATATGTATGTGTACTGTGTATATTTACTACGTATATATAAATACACCCACATGCATGTATATATTTCAGAAACATTGTTTATATATAAATATATTTATAAAATAAATTATAATACTATATATTACTATATTATATTATAATATAATATAAAATATTTATAAAATAAATTATTTACATGTATTGTAAATACATGTAAATATTTTCAAAATATATACTGTATGTGTGTGTGTGTGTGTGTGTATTTATATATACGTAATAAATATACACCGTACACACATATTATGCAAAAAACTTATTTTGGATGCGATTAATCACGGTTAATCGTTTGACAGCACTAATATATATCATATTTTCATCACCCAGCCCTAATTACATTTATCTACACTATAGTCAACATTTGAAGTGGATCAAAAATGTTCATTAAAGCTGTCCTAAGACAAGAACGCATTTTGGTTTTAGGTCAACTTTGATGAAAGGTTTTGATCCACTTCAAATGTTGCCTACTGTATATGCAGCCCTGATTGGTCAGTTCTCAGTCGACCGTCACACTCACGGTGTCTCTGAAGCCATCGTATCTGTAGACGAGTCCGGTGCTGGTGGCCAGTTTGATCCCGTGACCCAGACAGACGCGACGCCACTGGGCCGCAGAGAGCTCAGGGGCCGGGATACTGTCCACCTTCCCTGTTTTGTGGCTTTTATAGACCACAGACTGCTTGCTGAACCTCAGCCGGCCATCATTCTGACAACAAACAGACAGCAATGAGAGGAGAGCATTCAGAGATCATTCCTACGTCACTGCCTTTTAATTTTCTGGACAGCGGTATATCCTCATGTACATTACATACTCTCTGTGCGTTCTTTAAGGTTCACATATAAACACAATCCCAGCATGCAAGTGTCACACGTATGTTTGGAATGGCATTATATTACTGCAGAAAAAAATCTGACAACATTTACAGCACGCAACACTGCAGTAGGAACTGTATTAACAAAAACAGTACTACAGCACTCTGTGTCCTGATTTTAATCCTGTAAGGTCTGACATATGAATAATAGTCAGAAATATCTTTTTTTTTATTTTTTAAATGGAACCATTTGTTAAATCATCAGACAAGATATTAAAGAAAACCTAAAAAGTCTGCATTGTCATGCTTCGCATCATATTTGATACATCAGATTTTATGGCTCATAAAGTACGAATATGGGGCTCAAACTGGAGGAGGAAAAACTGAGCAAAAACATGCAGATGCTGATATTTAGTAAACCGGGCTCGTCACAATTTTAGGAGCACCTTCTAATCAATTATCCAAAATGTTATCAAAAAGTAGCCTTCCCATTACGAGGTAATATTTGACTCCTCTAACTTTATTAAAAGTATGTCATCTTTTGTCAAATTCTTAATTTTTTATTTTATAAGCTTTTTAAAACGACAGAATAAGAGTAGAATAAGAAACCAGTTAAAAATCAAATGAAATCAGTATTAACAAAATTAATCTGTAGAGGTGGCACAGAAGAACACAAAAGTGCCTTGATGTACTTTCACACTTTTCATTTAATGAGGCTCAGAGGTGGCAAGAGTGCAATTAAATCCATAAATTCATGATGAGATTAATGTTTTAAATATAAAATTTTGAATATAGAAATATTAAATGATTTAAATAACTGAAAATATACTTTAAAAATGAAACAAACTGCCAGCAGGTGGCAGCAAGTCACTGATTTTATCACTGAATCATTCATTCAATTGATTCATTCGAACGGCTGATTCATTCAGGAACGAAGCAAGTGACTGTCTTTATGAATGGGTAATCATGAATCACTGACTCACTAGATTCGTTTAAAAACGCAGTTCATTCATAAACTAAACACCGCTGTGTTTGAATGGAGATGCGCAGCGGCTCCGCTGTGTCTTTGTTTTTAAACTATTTTCAACGACGAAATAGAGCAAAATCAGACCATGGTGTTATAGTCAGACAATGTAAGTCACTTAATATTAACTTCTTGTTTATTGAACTGTTGTATTAAATCAGTATCACATTTACAAACTCCCTTAAACATCATTAAAAGCTGTCACTCATCTTAGTTCATCGCAATCTCACAATAATAATCAACGAAGCTCTCTACACTGCGCAATGAATCTCTTATTTACACCCGGTCTACACTTTGCTTATGAAAGGATTCGTGAGATATGTCTGTGATGCATTACTCAATGCTGCAAAAACACGTAGAAACCTTTGAAGCTCCCCTGAGCGCAATCACAAATATGATGATGATCAGTCGCACTGGTGCTCCTAAAATAAATTTCACAGTCGCACGCAGTAGTTTTCATTCGCAAATGCGACTGAAATGGTCGCACTGTCGAGCCCTGAAATTAAATTCTGACCGTTCAAAATGTAAATCAATGACATTTTATAACAAAATGTATATAAATAAATCAGTCGTCACTCTATATCTCAATAATGTCTTAGCAAGATGATATTTAAATTATCAGTTTTATGATCAAAGATCTGACATTTTTATTGTGGGGGCAAAACAATGCAAATATTTACATTTAGTCATTTAGCAGATGTTTTATCCAAAGCAACTTACAAATGAAGACAATGGAAGCAATCAAAATACAACAAGAGAGCAATGAAGTCTCAAAACCAAAGAGATATTCTTTATCAAAGTTAAGACTCTGCCACGCCCCCCTAAAACGGCTCGTTCTAACACGCCCCCACATATCTACCTCACTATGTGGAAATATTTGCATAATGCACCCAAATGTGCACGCAGAGAAAGAAGGCGTGGTTTCAGTAACGCAGTTAGTGTTGAAGCAGCATGTCAGGGAGACGCGACCTTTCGGGCTTGAACTGATGGTAAAACTCATGACATTATTTACTGTCTTCACATTTATTTTGAAAGATTAAGCTGCGATTATGGTAAGGGGCGTTACATTTCCGACGAGTGCTTGCGGTGTTCAGCCAATCACAATGCACTGGGTCAGCTGGCCAATCAGAGCAGACTGCGCTTGTCGGAAGGAGGGACTTTGTAGAAAACGAAGCGTTTGAGAGAGGCGGGGCATAGAGGACCTACAATAATGTACAGTATTTGAAAAAGAATGTGTTTTTTGAACATTAAAGCATGTCAACATATTCTGTTACACCAAATACACCAAATAATGATCTTTTTAAAAAAAATGCATCTTATGACCCCTTTAATTTTTGTCTGGCCAGTCGAGGTGAAGTCAAACTGCGACACCTAGAGGTCATTTTAATGTTAGCCAGTTTATGCGTTTAATAAATAATAATAATAGTACAAATGAATCCATACTTTAGTGAAAGTTTAGCATCGCCTAACTTACCCACGATCCCTTCAGCTCTGTGTGAATGTCATTAAACTCCAGCGTGTCTCCCATCTCTGTAAACAAACACACATCAACACAGAGGCACAACATTAGCATCGCATTCACAACGAGTTAGTCTCGCTCTGAAGACTTGCACTCACTTCAGAGCTGCACTATCACTAATCACACTCCTTTAGCATCTTCGTGCGCTTAAAGTAGCATTCTGTGCTGTAAGGGCTGGGTTACAGAGAGTAGTTTGTGAATCTGAGGCGCTAGCGCAGCTAGAAATGCTAAGCACGCTAGACGAGTTTAGCGGGGTTTGAAACACCGCCGCACGTGCAGCGAGCGCGACTCCTTTAACTTCATCAGTAAACAATACACACTTATTCTGACACTTACTTTGGGTGAAGAGCGACTTTATAAATAACAATAGCCGTGTTTCCCGGAGGTGAGGATATTCGATGTAACGTTAAACACAGAGATAACTTCGACGATCGAGCTCTTCTTCTACTCGCCGGTTTCCCGCGTCAAGCCTCCGGAACCGGAAGTAGTGTTGAGGAGACACGCGCGCACGTTTTCCTGACTCGCGTTTCAATATTTTTATTATTATTATTATTATTATTATTTATTCAGATACGCCAAAAAAAAAACAACTAAGCGAATTTAAAAATGTATTTGAATATTAAAATAAAGTTTGTATTTATTGTCTCTCGTGTATGTGTCTTTTTCCTTACTTTGTTTTTAATTGTCTCGCAGTGGAAACATATCAAATCTATATTCCTTTAACCGAAAAAGCAATGTTTATTTTAAGTTTATTATATATATATAATGACCGTAAACATAGGCTAATGAAATAAAAACATACTAACTAAATATCTTAAAACATGTTTAAAATGGTAAAATGTGATCATGTTAACATATTATTATTAATTGCATTATTATGTTAAAATACATCAAACATATTATTATTAATATAAGCTATTAATATAAATAATAATTAATTAAATTCAAAATATTTGAATATGAAAATAAAGTTTGCATGTATTGTCTCTCGCGTAGGCTATAGGTGTTGTCTTTAACATTGTGTTAATGTATAGTTCATTTCTAAAATTGTTTTTTTTGTTGTTTTTTTTGTCTCGCACTGGGGAGAAAAATACAATAAACCTGACTTTGGATTTTCGCTTCTGCTTTTAATAAAACAATAGCTATAAACATATACAGTTAAAGGTAAAATAATCTTTCTAGGCATTTGTTCCCGTGTATTTGAGTCATTATCAGACATGGTTTGATCCCGGTGTTAAACAGCAGAGGACGCCCTTCATCCGCTCAAGCAGCATCTGACAGCAGATCAATCAAACATCACAGGCTCGGAAGAGTTATGCAATAATCCCAGTGTTAATCCTTCCTCTTCTTTTAATGCCACGCGGTGAAATGAAGCGCTTATCCTCTCAGCACGCCTCTGAAATAAACCCACGCATGTGTGTTAAACACACAATCTCAATAATCTCACTGTCAATAAAGGCAATACCGGAGGAGTGACGCATAAACGAACGCATCTGAACGGAAACTAAATGAAAATGCATCGCTGGAAAGGTAAGGCATGAGCGACTTGGGCTTTTCACTGTTAATTATATGCATTTATTATTATTAGGCCTATTATTATTAGCTAATTCAGATCAGATAATTATAAAATTTAATTAATATATTTGGTCCGAGTTTTTCTCAGAGCTTTAAATCCTCAGTAGTTTTTTTTAATTGTTTGTGTGCATGTAATTTTATTTGCAGAGTGATTCAAGCATATGAATATTTGACTCTTCTAAACTATTTCAAAAACTCTCAAATCTGTCAAAGACTGCTTCTATGAAAGACTGCTTTGAGAGGCCTAACAATCGAAGTAAGTCCATTTCGTTAAAGTGAGTTAACGGCACATGTTTAGTTCAGATAGCTTTAAGATTTCATGGCAAGTAATCGATTGAATTGTTGCCCTAAAAGTCTCCTGAAATATTTGTATTTGCATATAGCCTACACGCGGGCGCGAGACTGATAATAACTTATTTAAGTATATAAGTAGGCTTTATCCGATTAAAATGAGTACTTTTTAATGAGATAAGCAAATTGAGTTTATCCACTTTTTATCGACTTCAATGAACATGTTAGGCCTACGTGACGAAGAAGAATGTAAAGTTGGATAACAGAAATACACATTTTAGGTTGTTCTTAAAATAGTTTAAAATTATATTATTTTAAACAAATATTTATAGTCAGAGATTTTCACACTAAAATATCAATTTATAACAAAGCATTTCCTAAAATATCAGAGTTAAAGCAGGAAACGTACTCACATATTGGTGAAAAATCTGAATGACACGATAGTTTTTATTAAACTCTCACACACTTGTTAATTTCAGAGAGCAAAATATAATTTATGAACCTTTCAAACAGAAGGCTTTTTCAAAAGTTTTTTCACTATATTTGTGGGCACATTTTCATAAATCTGCTCCTCACATGCAAGCACAGGCAGACATATGCATATAAGACGAGTTATTCTTTGGTTCATAGGGCAAACTCACCCGTCTTGTTAACCGACACTGATATGAGAATGTACATGATTCAAGTTATCCAGGGTCTAAACACACACACACACACACACACAGCATCTGTCTTCAGGGAGCCATGCATGTCTGTGAAAAGGAGGAAGAGTGTGTGACGAAATGATGCGATTTACGCCTGAACAAAGCAGCAGAGCAGTCTGTCACGCTCACACACACACACACACACACACACACACACACACACACACACACACACACACACACACACACACACACACACAGAGAGAGAGAGAGAGAGAGAGAGAGACACACACATTCTCTTTTCCCCATTACAGTTCATTTTGTCCCACGTGCATCTATCACAGCAATCATACACAGCCAAAACTGCCAAAAACACTCAAACTCACACAGATGATTTCAGAAAAAAAGCCCCAAACCATTAACATGTCACAGAGCCCTGTGCATTTGCATTTTAATTCAGGCAAAGATGCAGACAAGACAGTCAGTTTAGGGAAGAAGAGAGAGAGAGAGAGAGAGAGAGAGAGAGCATGTGTGTATAAGCGAGGTGGAGGGATGAAGAGCTTTAGGAAGTGCAGGGCTTAAGGAGAAAGAGAGAGATGGAGTGATGGAGGAAAGGAAAGAGGGTTAACGCAGCCCAGATTCCCTCTAAAAGAAAAAGGAGCGAGCGAGCACAGGGGAATGATATAAAATGAGTTGGTCACGGTTTGAACAGTTACACATGCTGTTTACATTTTTCCCAAATTAACATGGCCCCTCGCTTCACCAAGCCGCTTTCGCTCTCCCACTTCTTTCTTTCTTTCTTTCTTGCTTTCCATCTCAAACTGTTTGAGTTCCATATTTGATCTTCCAGACTGGACGTGCAGATAGCTGCTCTTCATTCTGTTGTATTTATTTTCAAGAGTTGGACAAAGTTAAATGAGAAACTTGAGTCAGAGAGATGGGAGACTGGCGAGGGGGAGGGAAGAGATCACTTAAAAAAACAAGAGTGAAAAAAGAAAGATAATAAAAGCGGTAGAGATATAGTGCATCGGAACTGAACAGAAAAAGTTGAAATTTGAAAAAAGCATGAGAAAAAAGATCAAAGATAATTGTATGTGAACTCTTAAAAATAAAGGTTTCAAAAGTTGTTTTTTTTGCAGTGATGAACCATTTCGGTTCCCCAAAGAACCTTTCAGTGAACAGTGCTTTTTTTTATTAGTGTGAAGAACATTTTAATAAAGTAAAACATTTGGGGCAATAGAAAGATTCCAGAATTTGTTAAAGGTTCTTTAAGGAACCATTGATAAAATAAAGAACCTTTCAGTGAACAGTGCTTTTTTTTATTAGTGTGAAGAACATTTTAATAATCTAAAACATTTGGGGCAATAGAAAGATTCCAGAATTTGTTAAAGGTTCTTTAAGGAACCATTGATAAAATAAAGAACCTTTCAGTGAACATTTTCTACTATAAACAATCTTTTGTGAAATAGAAAGATTGATAAAGGTTCTTCATGGAACCATCAATGTCTTCATTTTGTAGAAGAACCATTTTTGATTCCCCGAAGAACCTTTCAGTAAACTGTTCCTAAAAGAGCCATTTTTCGTAGAGAAAAGAAAATGTTAGAAATCTAAAGAACATTTTTTATTCTACAAATAATCTTTGTGTACTCTAAAATGTGATTTATTTATTTATTTTTATATTTATTTAAGCGTGTAATATCAAGAAAATTGTTAAACGTTCATCCATCAATGTCAATAAAGAATCTTCATTTTATAGAAGAACACCTTTCATTGAACAGTTCTTAAAAGAAAGATTTTCCGTCTTTTTTTATTTAATAATAAGGAACCTTTTTCTACTTTTTTTCCCAGGTTTTTGCACAAAACCTTTTGTGCAATTGAAAGATTCCATAATTTGGTTCTTCGTGGAGCCATCAATAAAATAAATAACCTTTCAGTGAATTTTCCTAAAAAGAAGAACTTATTAATAAACTAAAGAACATTTCCCACTAAAAACTCTAACTTTAGCTTCTTTAGATTATTAAAATGTTCTCCATACTAAGAAAAAAAAAATTATTTTAGGAACTGTTTGTTGAAAGGTTCTTTAGGGAACCTAAATGGTTCTTATGGCATTTCTTATGGAAAGCTTTTTTGTAAAGAACCATTAGTGCAATGGAAAGATTCCACGGATGTTAAAGGTTCTTCGAACCATCAGAGCCAATAAGGAGCCTTCATTTTTAGACAGAAAGTTCAGGGAAAGTGAGGATTTTTCTCCTAGCACAGGTTTTATTGTCCATTCCTTCTTTGTTCTGAAGGTTTTTGGCAAAGCAGACAACATTTCAGGCCAACCTCCATCCATTTAAAATTCAAACTAAATATCCACAGGGAGATTGAAGAGTGTGTGTCGCCTTGTAGAGATCACGGAGTGTGTGAATGAGACATCTAGAATCGCCGTGACAATCCATCATGTGTGTAAAGATGCATTTATATTCTAACATCCATCTAGTGCCATGCATGTGTGTGTGTGTCTAGTCAGTGAAGGAATGCACGTTTGATTGAGTGCAGACTGCACATAAATCTCTACTTAACTGTACACAGACACACAACATGACCCTGACCCCCTCCACAAACACACACACACACACTCGCTCATGAATATGAAAGACTAACCTCTTTGTGCACCGAACTGACCAGCCCATCATATGGGCAATATAACTTTATATGATGTGATAGGAGGGAACATGTTTTATGATATTGCACCATAATGCAGAATTCTTGGTATTGTTGACTGGAGCCTCGGAGCATCGTCTGTTTAGTGTTAACACAGAGGCAACAAATCAGTCAGAAGATGGAAGGCAAGAGGCTATACGTGTGCATGTGTGTGAGACGGAGAGAAAGACAGCGCAACTGACTGATATACCGATTTGACATCATATCATTGCTGCCAGTTGCAGGACACACACACACACACACACACACACACGCAGATCCGTCCTAATGAAAGCCGCTGTTATTCAATAAAGTCGCGGGGGATTTGTTTCAGGGGTTATGTAAATATGCCAGTGCTCTGTTTTTGAGCTGTTGTGCTCACATCCAAATAAGCAACAAGAGAGAAGAACATTCTTCATGTGATTCTCGATAAGATCTACTATGCCATGAGAAAAATTGCAGTTCCCGAGTCAAAAGAGTTTAACTGTGTGTGTTTGCTAAGAAACACCACTTTTATCTGTGCTCAAACCCATAGATAGTAAGCTTAAGAAAATGTTGTAAAAATAACATCAAATCGTGCTGATTGTTGTGGAGATGCGTGCTGCGACGTTCATTCAATGACTTTGGATTTTGGACATTTTCTTTTGAAAACTCTTTGGAAAAAGTCTACAAAGGATGTCATGATGATGTTATTGGTATGTGCGTGGTGCCTACTTTCATAAGAAAGAAAAATAAAAAAAATGAGATCTCTTCAATATCTCGGTTGTATCTGCCTCTCCAGTTGTTTTCAGAGAAAAAGAGCCTAAATATTCTTAAAAATGAAGGTTTAAAAACTGGATGATTTTTGGTTCCTTCAATAACCTTACAGTGATCAGTTCTTAAAAGAACCATTATTAGTGTGAAGATTTAAAGAATCTTTCTCCACTATAAAGAACCTTTTGTCCACTGACAAGGTTTTATGGATATTAAAGGTTCTTCATGGAACCATCGATGGCAAACAAGAACCTCAATATTTAAGTGTAATCGATTCATCTTTGATTTTTTTCTCAGAAAGTTTCAGAAGAGATCTCAAAGACGCTTGAAACCAAGATACCAGAGCCTGCGATCAAAATCCAGAGAAAAAAAAAATTCTCAGCAAAGTTTTGCAAGCGGCATAAATCAACGTTATTTTAAAGCTCTCAAACTCTTAAAAATAAAGGTTTAAATTTTTTTTTTTGCAGTGAATACCATAGAAGAGCAGTTTTGATCTCCTTTCTTAAAAAGAAGCATTTATAAGAGCATTTGAAGAACCTTTTTCCACTGTAAGGAACGTTTTGTTCAAATGGAGAGATGTTAAAGGGTCTTTATGGAACCATTGATGCCAATAAAGAACCTTTATTTATATATTACACGTTAGCAGTTGTCTATTACCATTTCTCTGTGGAAATATACTAGCAGAAACATTTGAGACGATCTTAATGCTTTAATGAAACAATACAGAGTCTTCTGAGCTCTGAAACCTTGGGGCAATAAAAAGTTCCTCAGGGTGCTCTTATCCAGTTATGCATTGGAACAAAAGACAGTTCAAATAAGAATAAGATGTCAGTCAATGTTTATAAGACTTTAATGGAAGATTTCAGTATATCTGTTGTTTTTAATGCTGCGCTGGATCAGGATTTTGGAGATGCACTGCTAAACTCTTCCACACCCTGCTACTGATCTAACACAGACTCTTGGGCGATTACCGTGACCTTGGGTTGGGGAAAAGGTGTGTCAGGATCGGTGTGTGTGTGTGTGTGTGTTTCAGGTAGAGTATTAGATGAGAAGAAGAATGAGTGCATTAGAGAGAGAAAAGAGAGGAACAGCTCTGAAAAGAAAAACTGGCGGGGCTAATCAAGGTTAATAAGCTGTTGTTATTTTGGCCGGGGGCAAAAAAGAGATAAACCACTTTAAAGAAGGGGAGGAAACTTAGGCGTGTGTGAGAAGATCAAAAACAACCTGGAAAACTTGACAGGGGGAATATGAGGGGAAGGAGAGAGAAACAATGTGTGACAGCAAGGATTGAGGAAAAATGAACGTGAGGTTCAAGAAGAGGAGACGAACAGAGATGAAAAGAAAAAGCAGAGGGGAGGAGGCGCACATATTTCACACCTGTTGAAAACACAATGCCTCAAACAAGTAATTACACATCTCTGCCTTGTTCCTCTGAATGCATGACACAAAAAAGAAAGGGAACAGAGACACGATGTGCGATGTGTTTGTGCCGGGTGACTCCCCGAGGCTCACACACACTCATAATAGGAGCACTGCGTGAACCTTTCGCGTTCGTTCAGAGGTTCGTTCTCATTTGCTCCCATTTTCCCAGTGTGATTTCTGGTGTGAAAGGGTCTCTGGATGGGCACATTCACACACACACACACACACGCTCAATACCCAATGCAACAAATGCACTGGTCTGTGTACAGGCATGTATATGCACATAATCCAAAACAGAAACCTACAAACACACACACTCCAAAACAAAAACACGTCCCAGAGTAGAGGACCACACACACACACTCACACCCCTGAGCTCAAAAAAAAAGAGAA
>NW_015505689.1:119453-120596 GCF_001515645.1 Sinocyclocheilus grahami
ACACACTCTCTCTCTCTCTCTCTCTCACACACACACACACACAGAAAGTACTTATTAAGTAAAAGTTAAAACTTTTTAGTTATTTATGTGATATTTCAGTATTGCTTGTGTGATCAAATACAATTGGGGTCACTGTATTTATTGCTATCATAAAATGATCTCATTAATTCTCAAAGTCATGATGAAACATAAGAAGCGTCTGATCTTTTCTTCCTTATTGTGACACATCTGAGTAAATCAGATTATCAAAAAGAAAAAAAAAGTAGGGCGGAGACTTATCAGAATATTGAGTATGACATTTTGATTAAACTCATTTAGTCTTTTTTTTTTTTTTTAATTAAATGCATGCATGAATTTCTCACAATTAACAAAATGCATTAAAATATTGAAGTCAGGCACATTTAAGCAGTAGAGATAAATTCAAACTTAAGGGTATAATACACTGTACATAAAAAGTATTTCAACTTTTTTTGACCCGTTTCAATATGAACATAAATCCCTTTAATAATCCTGTGCAGAACTTCTCTATCTCTATAAACAAACTCTAGCAGAGACGGTAGCAGAAGCAGTGCCAGATAAAGCCGCATGAAATTGTAACCTCTATAATCAAAGCATAACATAAAACTAACTATTTTCGTTTGAATTACAGCTAAAACCACCATATTACAAAAATTCACTAAAATGACACACCATAATTCGTGTGAAGGCTTAGAAACCAAACATTTACCCAGAGCTGATTACAGACAGATTTTCTCCACTTGCTGTTATTCCTCAAACAATATCACAGTCCTCATTTGAGGATTTTTAAGAAATAACACAGTTATTAATGCATTTCATGAAATGCATTAACAGAAATGCTCTAAAAAAGAGAAATGCACATGAAATTGTCAGTTGTGCATTCAGTGAAACCCGTGTTCTCAGTCGATCAGGTGGCGGTGCTGCTGTTGTTATTGGCTGCGGTTGGGTTCGCTCAGGTGCTTGACCGAACGCTCGTCCTGTCCCATGAGAGGAGCTCCATCGAGAGGACATACGAGCTGACCAAATACCTGGACCACCAGCTGAAGGAGATCAGAGACACTTATGTGAGTCACTCTCTGTGTGTGTGTGTGTGTGTGTGTGTGTGTGAGTGTGTGAGAGAGAGAG
>NW_015505689.1:128852-141532 GCF_001515645.1 Sinocyclocheilus grahami
AGTTTTTTTGAAAATCTAAAAATGCAGAAAGTCTCCTGTGAGGGGTAGGTTTAGGGGTAGTGTTGGTGTAGGGCAATAGAATATACGGTTTGTACAGTATAAAAACCATTATGCCTATGGAGAGTCCCCATAAACCATAAAAACAAACCTGTGTGTGTGTGTGTGTGTACATCTCCTGAATGCATATAGTTTTAGTTACACTGCAAAAAATGAGTTTCTTCCTTAGTATTTTTGTCTTGTTTTCTAGTATAAATATCTACAAATTCTTGAATCAGGATGCGTTTACTTGACAAGAAAAATTACTTGAGATATTATGTCTTGTTTCCTGAAAATATTATCCAAATTTTGTTCGTTTGTGCTTAAGTGTGTGTGTGTGTGTGTACATCTCCTGAATGCATATAGTTTTAGTTACACTGCAAAAAATGAGTTTCTTCCTTAGTATTTTTGTCTTGTTTTCTAGTATAAATATCTACAAATTCTTGAATCAGGATGCGTTTACTTGACAAGAAAAATTACTTGAGATATTATGTCTTGTTTCCTGAAAATATTATCCAAATTTTGTTCGTTTGTGCTTAAAACAAGTGAAAATATCGGTCAATGGGGTAAGAAAAATAATCTTAATTCGAAGGCTAAACAAGATTAATTTTCTTACCCCACTGGCAGATATTTTGGCTTGTAGTAATGCATCCTGATTCAAGAATTTGTTATACTAGAAAAGAAGAAAATCATTTTTTGCAGTGTTGTTGTTTGTAGTAAATCTCCCATCTCACATACTCTTTGTCTAGTATGGTGTAAATTGTTTGGTATTATTTTTATGTACAGTATTTATGTGTTTACTTGCTATTGAAACAGGTAATTGTGAAGGAACACATCAGGGCTTATCCCTATTTTAACTAGCTTTTAGTTAACTTAAAGATGGCATGCAATGTAAATTCACCTTGTCTGTTTACTAAATGCATATTATACAGTAGATCTTACTGTGAACAACTCATCTGTGATGCTGGTCACACTAGTTTGGGGACCAGTTTTCACTATTAACTATGACTTTAGCCTCAATAAACTACTAATTTGCTGGTTGTTAATAGTAAGGTAGCTGTTAAGATTAAGTATGGGGTGGATTAAGAGATAAAAAAATATGGTCATGCAGAATAAGACATTAATATCTGCTTTATAATAATAAACAACCAATATGCTAGTAACATGCATGCTAATAAGCAACTAGTTAATATTGAGAATTGGTCCCTTAACTAATGTTTTACCAGGATTTTTAATTCAAATGTCACAGCTGGATCTTCCAGTGAAATGGCAGACTTCTCTCTGGTCACGCATGCAGAATTCTCTGATCATTTATTGCGTGCAAACTCTTAAAAACACACACTCATGTGCCTCCACTTTGAATGAAACGGCCACATTTCAAAGTCCAATCAAAAAAAAAGGAAGTTTCAAAACCGTGTGACTTTATTTCTTCAGTGGAACATAAAAAAGAAGACGTTCTGAAGCATGTTGGTAACCAAACAGTCTTTGGTTACCATTTATTTTCCTTTGTGTCTTCTTCATGTCCCACAAAACAAACTAAGTCATACAGGTTTGGCTCAACATGAGTGTGAGTAAACAATGACAGAACGTTCATTTTTGGGTGGAACTATCCGTAACAGGCCAACAAAAGAAACACAAACAACCAGCATCCACTAATCTTGTAGAAATGCAATAGAACATTTTTGGTTCCCCAAAAAACCTTTCAGTGACCAGTTCTTAAAAGAACCATTTTTTGTTCTTAGTGTGAAGAGCGTTTCAATAATCTGAAGAACTTTTTTCCACTATAGAGAAACTTGTGCAATGGAAAGATTCCATGGAACCATCAACAACAATAAAGAACTTTCATTTTTAAAGTGACAGTTCACCCTAATCATCATTTACTCACCCTCATGTTGACGCTAGCCACTGACTTCCATATAATTTTTTGTCCATACTATGGAAGTCAATGGCTACAGTCAATTGTTTGGTTACCAACTATCTTCAAAAAACCTTTCAGGTTTGGAACAATTGGAGGATGAGTAAATTATTTTATTTCTGGGTGAACTGTCCCTTTAAGAGTGCACTAGAACAGTGGTTATTAACCCCTAAACGCTGCATATTTTGCGTGTATCCTTTGTCTGACCTGTCTCAGGTCTTGGAGTCTCTACTAATGAGCTGATGATCTGAATCAGATGTGTTTGATTAAAACAGCAGTCGGTTACTTTTTTTGGTTAAAAATGTATAGCCTTCGTTCATAGCCTTTTCTCACAGCAGCTGAAATGATTAAACGTATAATTTTGATGGCGTATTGTAATCCAAAACGTGTGTTTATGAAACACAAGTGACTGAAATTATATTCCAGTTTTAAATGTGCATCTGATTACAGATATCCTACATGGGATTACACACAATTTGTATTTTAAAGACAACCAGTTCGAAGGGAGCATAGTTTGCTTTTTGGGTTAAAAGAATTTCTTTATATGAAATTCGAATGGTATGACAATTAGAGATTAGACTGTACAGAAATCTACATGTAACACTAATACACACTACATACACGTTGTTAACACGTTGAGAACAAAGTATAACAGTAATAATAATTTGCACAGTTTGATGTGATATGTATATTTGATGTATATTTTTCCTCAGTTGGTCAGAACAAAAGTGTCAGACTTGTTACTTACTTGTTCAGATGACAATATCTGGAGAAAATTCTTATTTGGGTCATATATTCCAAAACATAGGCTAGAATCCGTGATTCCTGAAGGACCAGATATACTTCAAACGAAATCGAACTGATGTGACCTCATTTTGAACAAAATCCGGCCACAACGAAGTTCGTTTTGGGAGTTCGAAACTGCTTGCCAAAGCGAACTTTCGTTCCGGCTGCAAAACACCTTTGTACTACCATTGGTCCGTGACGATTACATCATAGGAGGTGTGCGCTGAGGCTCATTTGTCCATGGGTAAAAAAAAAAAACATGAACACATTGGAGAGCCGCTTTATAGCCTAGTAGAAAATAAAGTTGTGCTTCTGATGAAATGAGACACGATACTGTTTTCATGTTTAATACTGCCGATTGCTTTTAAGCAATATACTGAATAAAGTCCCATGTAAATACACGTGACGTGACTTCACGGGAGTGCTATTTGCAGAGCTCGTGCAAACATACCCATGTTGCTATGATCAGATGCTTTTTTAAAAGAAATGCTTGCCGTTTTCTCCATTTTTGTTGTGTTTATTTTGTTACTGACAGGAAAGCGCACAGCACATATTTACATATTCATTTAAATGTCGCTTTCATCAGAGTGGGTGGCGTCGAGATGTTCGCTAACAGTATACCGCTGCTCACGTATTTCAAACTTCATTTTCGTATGAAGAACGAAAAGGAACTTTGTTTTGAGTATATCGGGGCCTTAAGTACAGTATCCACACCGGTGCGGTGACTGACAGACACACACACTCCTCAAAACATTAGATTCATCCAGCTGGAGCCATGCCGGTGAACGACCCACGTTAAGAAAATAATTCTGCAAAATAACTGCAATTGCAGGTTTCAAACAGAGATGGCAACAAAGAGGCAGAAATTACGGACTGCAGCTTTAAGGAGACATGCAAAATGTGCACTGTTGGCAGACCCGGCTCCAGAATCAAATCACAGAGGGTGCTGCTTAAATTAGTGAGGGTGCTTTAATATATATATACTGTATATATATATATATATATATATATATATATATATATTAGTAGCGTCTGTCTGTTGCTATGGCGCAAAGAGCGCTCTGTATAATCACTAAAAGCTGTCACTCATCTTAGTTCATTGCGATCTCACAAAGATACTTTTTAATCAATGAAGTTTTCTACGCTGCACAATGAATCTCTTATTTACATCGCGTCTACACTTTGTTATAATGAGATGATTCGTGCTGAACACAACACCTGAACAAAAATCTCCGGCGATTTCAGCGGTGAGTGGATTCTAACTTAAACGCCTCCGATTAAAAAAAAGACTGGCTACATTGCTCAACGCTGCAAAAACATGTTGAAATAGAAACCGATCTCCAAAGCATAGCGCACTGGCAAACGCCAAATATGCAACGAAGTGCCATTAATACAGCTTTAATTAAGTGAGGGTACTATTGATTTCGTTTGAGGGTGCCATGCACCCTCTAGCAACTCTGTAGAACCGGGCCTGACTGTTGGGGGTATTCCAGAAAGCACTGAAATATAAATGACAAAACTCAGATTCTGAAGGGGTCTTTTATATAATTTTATATGCAACAGAATCTATCTAATATGTTGTCTCCTCTTCTCTGGATTCTCTCCTCAGCTGTCCTATCTGGGGCCTCCGTTCAGCGATCCCGGCTTCTCTCCTCCACGACCCAACAGCTCCTCTCTGTCCGTGCCCAGCGCGGCCACAAGGGTGGATCTGTGGCGCGGGCTGGAGAACGGCGCCCGTCTGGCGCAGAACCAGCGGGCCTACAGCATTCTCCTGTGTGCCGTGAGGGAGCTGGCGCGCTCCACCCTGTGTCCGTATCTCCAGAGTTCGCTCATGCACTTCTGCTCCGGCCTCAGCGGGCTGCTGGGCTCCATATCCGGCCTGATGAACGCCCTGGGCTACACCAGCCTCCCGCCCTCCACACCCGCTCAAGGATACGCCCCACTTCTGTCCTCACAGTTTCAGAACAGCCCTGCTCCTCTGCGGAGTTACGAGCCTCGGGGCGTGAGAGAGGGAACGACTCGGGCGGATCTGAAGAGGGGCAGGAGAGGACGGAAAAAAGAAGGAGAGAGCTGGGCTGCCAGAGAGGAGAGAGAGAAAGAGGAAGGAATGGAGAGATGGGGGAAACGGAGAAGACTGTTGAGTGTGGATGAAGAGAACATCCTGAAACTCAACATGAACTACACAGCTTTAAAATTCGGAAAGCAGCCTGTGCTATTTTCACCGGCGTCTCTACAGCATCGTCGAGCTATTCGGTCCACTCACGCCGGACTCTCTCCTCTCTCGCTGCTTTATCAGTACGGAGGGTCGGCCGCTGAGGTTCACACTTTGCTGGCGGCCCCCGTGTTGTCGTCTCGTCCCGCGTCGAATGACTTCTCGCGGAAAGTGGAGGGATTCTGGGTACTGAGAGAGCTGCAGAGCTGGCTTTGGAGATCCGCCAAAGACTTCACCAGACTGAAGAAACGACTGCGCGTTTGAGACCCAAACAACGACTTCGCTTCAAAACCTAGCGAGCTGCCTTCTAGCAAAATTTCTCAAACCAAAAAAGTTAATTGCGATGGACAGTGGTGGCCAAAATGATTAGAACACTAGTATTTTCAGCAGCTAAAAATGGTTTTAAGTCATATCTTTTTGTAGGTATCTCACTGGATTACTACAACTAATGGCAAAATTAAGGTTTGAAAATGTAAATTGATATCTCCTTCTGACACACTACAGCAAAAGATAGAAATAACTGACTTAAAACCATTTTTCATTTTCAAAAATAGAATCAGAAGTTCTCTGAATGACTAATTAGCACTTTAGAACTCCTTTTATGAGTATCTGCATGTCTAAATAAATTTAGACGGTTTGCCTAGATTGTTCAGAGCAAATCATGTGAATGCAGCTTGAGAGAGAATTTTAAATGAGTGTGTGAACAGAGCCGTGTTGCCAGATCCAGTTTTTATAAGCGTCATCAGACTTGTTTTTTCCACTAATTGTGATGCTTTCGGAAGCTAAAAAAGTGGGAAGTTGCAGTTTAGACTTAGTGATATCCTTATCTTTAACTTTTTTTGGTTTATGCTATTTTTGAGGGCTTGTTTTTGTTTGCTAGCGTAGCAATACCTGGCAACACTGCATCGCCGGCACTGACAATAATGATAATAATAACATTAAAAAAGCCCATAGAGAGCATGGCCACGTTATTGCTGAACGGATACCACATTCGATGAGACAAATGCAATGATCATCATGATATTATTGTCTGTAAGAAACAGTATCAGAAACACTAGTGTAATAACACTAGTACAGAGATTTGTATAACAAACAGGTTACAGAATGAAATGTGGCAAATATGGAGATGTTGGCCATGAAGAAAGCTTGGCTATTTCATTCCTTTCACAAAGTCATGCTAAAACATTCATAAGAACACATGACAAAGTTCTTATCAGATAGCAATGCTTACTCATGAAAATTATTACAGTAATAAATACAGTTGCGTGAGTAGCAAACAAAAAATAAAATGATCCACTCCTAACCTATAGCAAAGTATGAACACATGTTGATGCAATAAATAAGGCAATTTTACAATGTTCATCTTCACAAATTAGAGAAAACATCTTTCACAAACATCTACATGTGTGTGTCTTTTAAAGTGTACTGTATGTGTGACCCTGGAGCACAAAACCAGTCATAAGGGTCAATTTTTTGAAACTGAGATTTATACATCATCTGAAAGCTGAATAAATAAGCTTAATAAATAAATAAATGTAATTTTAATATATAAATAAATAAAAATAAATTGTAATAAATATATTTTTCTATTTATTAAAATACAATTTTAATAAATAATAAATAAATAAATTAGTTAGGATAGGACAATATTTGGCTGAGATGCAACTATTTCAAAATCTGGAATCTGAGGCTGCAAAAAAAAAATCTAAATATTGAGAAAATCATCTTTAAAGTTGTTCAAATGAAGTTCTTAGCAATGCATATTACTAATCAAAAATTAAGATTTAATATATTTACAGTAGGACATTTACAAAATATTTTCACGGAACATGATCTTTACTTAATATCCTAATGATTTTTGGCATAAAAGAAAAATCGATAATTTTGACCCATACAATGTATTGTTGGCTATTGCTACAAATATCCCCCAGCGACTTAACACTGCTTTTGTGCTCCAGGCTCACATATGCAGTGTATAAAATGAGTTGTGTTTATTATATATAGCACAATTCTTCACAGCTCACACAGAAGTCACTTTCAAACCAAGCAGTTCTCTGTTGGACCAATGGCTAATTTGCACGAGCGAATTGAACCTGTTGCGAAATCTGCGTGGGGAGATCAGCTCGCTAGGTTTGGAAACAGACTGATTCACGCTCTGTGGATGGAGATCTGAGGATCTCAGATGGTCCCGCTTTGCACTAAACCACCAAACAGTAAAGAGCTGCCAGTACGTCACGGACAAAGGCAAGAGAGCCAGACGTGATTCAGCAGAAGGAAAGTGAATCATGCTCGGCGTCATGCAGCAGTGAAAGGGTCAACGGGCAAAAGGGGAGGAAATGTGGCATAATCAAAGAAACAATGGAGAGATGTTTGCTGCCAGTCAGTAATGCCTCACTGACACTGACTCGTCTTTTTCCAGACACACAAATACACTCCTACACATTTGGAAACACATGCACAGATCTGATGTTCAGATGGCGTGTGTGCGAACAGAAAAGGAAACATATGAACGTATGTTATACAAAAACTTCATAATATTTTTTAAGCATGGTACCATGGGGATATTATGTTTGCTGGAAATATAGAATGGTAATATCATGGTATTTTTGTAGAAACAATGAGTACTATGTAAATATCATGGTATGTGGATAAGGTCCTAATTTAATACCATGGTATATTTCAAAGTACTTTGGCATTACTATGTTTTTGAGCATTGAACCATGGTAATACTGTTTTATTTAGTTTTTTTTTTAGAAATGTAAAATAGTAATACCATGGTATTTTTGTAGAAACATTTGGTACTATGTAAATACCATGGTATGTGAATATGGTAAAAACTTAATACCATGGTATATTTCAAAGTACTGTGGCATTACTATGTTTTTGAACATTGAACCATGGTAATACTATGTTTTGTTGTTGTTGTTGTTGTTAGAAATGTACAATGGTGATACCATGGTATTTTGTAGAAACAATGAGTACTATGTAAATACCATGGTAAGTGAATACGATCATAATTTTGTACCATGGTATTTTTTAAAGTACTATGGTATTACTATGATTTGGGGATGGCACCATGGTAATACTATGTTGTTGTTTTGTTAAATGTACAATTGTAATACCATGGTATTTTTGTAGATACATTGCGTACTATGTGAATACCATGATATGTGAATATGGTAATAATTTAGTACCACGGTATCGAAGGGTTGTGTTTTTGGGAATGGTACCATGGTAATAGTAGTAAAGCAGTTTGGAGTAACATGCAAATACCATGGTATGTGAAAATAGTAACCATCCAGTACCATATTCCCATGCTTTTACGTCACGTAAATACCACAGTATGTAATAATATACCGAGGTATTTATTTGAAACCCCAGTGTACCTCCAAGAATGTGTGATACAAAAAAAGTACCATAATACAACATTTTGGGAAATGTACCATGGTATATATCAAAGTACCATGGTATTATTGTGTTTTTGAACGGCATGGCAATCAATCAGTAAAATGGTATGGTTTTTAACATAGTGTACCATGGTATTCTTAAACGTACTGTACCTTGGAATGCCATTGTGTGTTAATATGATATTCATACAGTCTGTTATATATATATATATATATATATATAAGTACTACATTATTACCATTCTTTTACCATGGTACCACCACAGTTCCTTTTTTTTTTCTACACACATGACCATGAGTTATAATGCAGATGAGAAGGTGTATAAATAGGAGTGTTTGTGTACAGTCTGTACAGTGATTTCTGTATGTGTGTATATGTCTGTTATATTTATTTAATACTATTTATTTCTCTGGGGTACGACTGTATGGTGTCACATGTTTTTTTTACAGAGAGTACAAAAGACCATTACTGGCTACACTATGTGTGTGTGTGTGTGTGTGTGTGTGTGTGTGTGTGTGCTCTTACCCCTTGAGGAAAAACCAGAGGGACTGGGAGGATAGCAAGAGTTTTATTCGTCTGTCTGAGCTAAATTTATGACCATTCCGTTCTTTCATGTAATCCCACATCCTCTCATCCCTCTCTTCCCCTCTATCTCTCTCTCACGCCTCTCCTCTTCCCTAGCGCTCACCTACAGACACACACACACACACACACACACACACACACGTTTACTTAAATGGGAACATTGCATAGACTTCTATTGTTTTCATATAGTTTCAAATACTAAAACAGATAATCCACAGCCTAATCCTAACAGAAAACTTTCTGCTTTTTTTTTTTTACAATTTATTTTATTTTTATACAGTTTTTATCAGCGCATATGTTTCTGAAATGAGGTTATGTCACAAATTTGTCTCCAAAATATGGTTAAGCAGGTACGCACACACACAGAGACATTCATACACCAGATCAAAACAAAATGTCATTTCACACTGACACTTATGACATAAACATAGCAGTGCAAACACAATCAGCCAGCATTGAAATAAACGAACGTTCAGGTGCTTATTGTTTCTTTTCCTCAGGCTATGTTTGGGGTAAAATTAAAGAATCAATGAGAATCTGTTTCCCTTTGAGCAACACACCTGCACTGGAGTTATCACGGCATCACCACACCCACACACACACACACACACACACACACACACACACACGCACACACACACACAAACACAAACACACACACACTCACACAAAATCACCCACACACACACAACCACAAACACACACAAAATCACCCACACACACACACACACACACACTCACACACACACACACACAAACACACACACACACACACACACACACACACACTCACACAGGGGTGTGACACGTTCTTTTATGTGCAATTATCACAAATTATGGGAAAAGATGAGTTTGGTGAGGGGGAACTCACACACAAAGACACACACACACAAACACACACACACACACACACACACATACAAAAAATGCCCCTCTCATCTCGTGCCATCGCGTCTGCTTGGATCTTTCTGCCATCTGTGCTGCAGAGCTCGAGTCTCTGCTGCCAATCACACAGTAAATCACTCGTCTGTCATCAGTTCATCAGCAGCAGCCTATTTATTGAGCCTTTATCACTCCCTCCATTCTCATTCGCACTGCCCAGGTTAAAAAAGTGTACTTCCATAATGAACTTAAAGTGCTCTATTTTCACACACTAATTTTGTACTTAATATACAAAAAATTATTTAAGACAAAGTTAAGGTCAGCTATTTTGGGACACCATGAATATGAACTAAAATGTGCTTTACTATCTTTAAAAATGTATTTAGTTACAGTTACCACTTGTAGTACACTTGAGTGTACTAGTGTATGAAAGATGGGTTCAAGTGTACTACAAGTGCTGACTAAATACATTTTTTAAATGTATGTTAAAAGCACATTCGTGACCCTGCAGCACAAAAGCAGTATTAAGTCGCTGGGGGATATTTGTAGCAATAGCCAAAAATACATTGTATGGGTCAAAATTATCAATTTTTCTTTTATGCCAAAAATCATTAGGATAATAAGATCATGTTCCATGAAAATATTTCGTAAATTTCCTACCGTAAATATATCAAAACTTTTTGATTAGTAATATGCATTGCTATGAACTTCATTTGGACAACTTTAAAGATGATTTTCTCAATATTTGGATTTTTTTGCACCCTCAGATTCCAGATTTTCAAATAGTTGTATCTCGGCCAAATATTGTCCTATCCTAACAAACCATACATCAATGGAAAGATTATGTATTCAGCTTTCAGATGCTGTATAAATCACAATTTCAAAAAAAAAAAGTACCCTTATGACTGGTTTTGTGCTCCAGGGTCACATTTTAGTTCATATTCATGGTGTCCCAAAATAGCACAGTTGAGTACACTTAGATGAGCTTAAGAAGTACTGAAGAATCATTTTTAGTATATTAAGTACAAAATTAGTGCGCGTAAATAGAGCACTTTAAGTACATTATGTAAGTGTACTTTTTTTTTTACCTGGGTGGTTTCTGTGCAACATTTTATAAATGAGGCCCCAAGTCTTTCTCCGTTTTACTTGCTCTCTCTCTCTCTCTCTCTCTGTCTCTGTCTCTCTCTCTGTTTCTCTCTCTCCGTGTCATGTCCTGATCACCTGCAGCACATAAAAATTCCTTTTTTCTCTCTCCAGAGCATTGCTCCGCTGCCTAGGGAGTTTCTGCATTCCTGTTTCTCTCTCTCTCTCTGTCTGTCTCTGCCTCCTCCTCGCTGCTTTGTCTTTGCCTCTCACCTGTAGCCCAGCCCTTCCTGTTCACCCAGGATCCCGTCTTTGGCTGCAGGGCTGGGCTGACTCTCGGTGCGGGGGAAACCTAGGGCACGGGTTGACTGATTTATTGCCTAATCAATTGATCCTCCCAGATAAGAGTCGGTAACCACAGTCACCGTGCATTTATGTTATGTGAGTGTTGCCCTCGAGGAAAAACAGACTTTAATGTACCGTGGCGTGTTTTAGTGTTATTCAACATGCTTTCAGAAAAGATTATGGATGATTGTTTTGGATCGCCTACAGAGAGTTCGGTGTGTGTGAATGTAGGTGAATGAGTCAACTATGTGTGTGTAAAGTTGCACCTAGTGAGCTGCTTGCTATCTAACGCCTACACAGACAGCATCTTAACTGAGTGACAGCTGATAAGTGACTGATTTGAAGTGCTCTACATGCAAATTGTGCTCCTCCAAGGAGGTCTAGAAAGCTCACCTCACATTCATCTCAATGGAAAATGCGAGCTAGCTGGTTGAAAAGTGTCTCACCAAGGCTGGAATTATTTGATCAAAATACAGTAAAAACAGGGATATTGTGAAAAATTGCAATTAATTGCTATGTGTATTTTTAAACTGTGATGTATTTCTGTGATGTGTAGCTGTATTTTCAGCATCATTACTCCAGTCTTCAGTGTCACATGATCTTCAGAAATCATTTTAAGTTGCTGATTTGCTGCTCAAGAAACATTTCTTATAAAAAAAATTGTTTGTGCTGCTTAATATTTTTGTGGAAATCATGACAAAAATGGTAATGCATTGCAAGCTGAATAATAGTATTACTTTCTTGTAAAAAAAATAAAAAAATGAATAATACAAAATAATTTTTTTTTTAAACCATAGTGTTTGTTGTGTGTAAAAATTAAAGTATTCAAATGTAATAACTTATATAATAATTCTATAATGATTTTATAATTATTCAAATGTAATAATCATTTCAGTATTTTTTTTTGACTGGACTAAGCTAACAAGCCAAACCTTAATCTATTTCTCACATCTGAATATGCAGACTTCTCAACTGTATAGTAGTTTTTTTTTTTTTAAAGTATGTAAAATAAGTAGCCTACACTGTAAAAACCTTTAAGTTTACTCAACTCATTTAACTTGAGGAAACCAAGTGCCTTAATCCAGTTAAGGTTAAAAAACAATATTTGACTGTTGCGAAGTTCTCCTCTGGCAGTATGAGATTTGCCTCGACTTTTAATTGATTTCAATACAGTCTGATGTTAGCATATTGCTAAGCTAACAGCTTGACACTCTAATAATCACAAAAACACATTGCATATTGGGTAAAATAGCTAATTTGGCTGAACACTTAATGGTATCTCTTTAGGTATCAAATAAAATATATTTATAATCAATGCTTTTCTCAACTTGTTAGAAACTGAGCTTGTTGCAAAGCCTTTTGTGATCGGCTTCTCTTTGAAGATATATATATGCAATATATATATATATATATATATATATATATATA
>NW_015505689.1:141771-164271 GCF_001515645.1 Sinocyclocheilus grahami
GCTGTATTTTCAGCATCATTACTCCAGTCTTCAGTGTCACATGATCTTCAGAAATCATTTTAAGTTGCTGATTTGCTGCTCAAGAAACATTTCTTATAAAAAAAATTGTTTGTGCTGCTTAATATTTTTGTGGAAATCATGACAAAAATGGTAATGCATTGCAAGCTGAATAATAGTATTACTTTCTTGTAAAAAAAATAAAAAAATGAATAATACAAAATAATTTTTTTTTTAAACCATAGTGTTTGTTGTGTGTAAAAATTAAAGTATTCAAATGTAATAACTTATATAATAATTCTATAATGATTTTATAATTATTCAAATGTAATAATCATTTCAGTATTTTTTTTTGACTGGACTAAGCTAACAAGCCAAACCTTAATCTATTTCTCACATCTGAATATGCAGACTTCTCAACTGTATAGTAGTTTTTTTTTTTTTAAAGTATGTAAAATAAGTAGCCTACACTGTAAAAACCTTTAAGTTTACTCAACTCATTTAACTTGAGGAAACCAAGTGCCTTAATCCAGTTAAGGTTAAAAAACAATATTTGACTGTTGCGAAGTTCTCCTCAACTTATATAATAATTCTATAATGATTTTATAATTATTCAAATGTAATAATCATTTCAGTATTTTTTTTTGACTGGACTAAGCTAACAAGCCAAACCTTAATCTATTTCTCACATCTGAATATGCAGACTTCTCAACTGTATAGTAGTTTTTTTTTTTTTTAAAGCATGTAAAATAAGTAGCCTACACTGTAAAAACCTTTAAGTTTACTCAACTCATTTAACTTGAGGAAACCAAGTGCCTTAATCCAGTTAAGGTTAAAAACCAATATTTGACTGTTGCGAAGTTCTCCTCTGGCAGTATGAGATTTGCCTCGACTTTTAATTGATTTCAATACAGTCTGATGTTAGCATATTGCTAAGCTAACAGCTTGACACTCTAATAATCACAAAAACACATTGCATATTGGGTAAAATAGCTAATTTGGCTGAACACTTAATGGTATCTCTTTAGGTATAAAATAAAATATATTTATAATCAATGCTTTTCTCAACTTGTTAGAAACTGAGCTTGTTGCAAAGCCTTTTGTGATCGGCTTCTCTTTGAAGATATATATATGCAATATATATATATATATATATATATATATATAGCACACCATAATGCTGTCTACGTAGACAGCTCACTAGGATTCAGAATAGAGCCACAGTTTCCGAATGAAGATGAACTGGATGATAGAATTAGTTCAATAGCCAGTGGTTTGGTCTGAAACGCATCCTGGCAGTTTCTCAGAAGAAAAATACGGTGTGTGAGAGGAATAGGTGATCGTATTAAGCTGTGCCAGAGAATGTGAACTCAAGTGTAAGTGAAGGACACACTCAGTTTGATGAGCACAGAGACGTTTGTCTGTGAACGTATGAGTGAGCGAGCGAGCGAGAGGTAAATAAAAAGCTTTTAGTGTCAGAGATTACAGTATCTGATCTGTCTCTCCACACACACACACACACACACTCACACAAACACACTCACGCACACACACACACACACACACACACACACACACAGCCGGGCCTATTTTTGGAGGCTTTTAAAAGTTCCAAGAATCCTCAACGTAAACGAATGAACTGTAACGGTTCCTTAAAATCCGGATGAGCATGAGATGTTCCTCCATTCCATTCTGCTTCTCCTCTTTCTCTTTCATTAGGCTCTGTTGTTTTTCTGTGACCCAAACACGAGCTGACAGGTGAAGAATGGCTTTCTCACGGTGCAAGTGATTGCGCGCCCTCCAGTGATACTGCAGTTAAATCAGGCTGGCTGATTAGTGCCAGCAGCTCATTTAAGAACAAATTCATTTCTATTTTTGGTCGATGACTTCAGGAGACCTGGAATATATAAAAGCTCATATTTACGGTTCTCTGTGTCCTCATTCGCCTTCATTGTATGGCACAGTGTAGCACCAACGTTCCACGGAATTCCATTTAGTGGGGAAATTCCGTTTTTTGTTTCTTTATTATTCACCAGGATCTTCGTTTCTCATGATTATTAAGAGGATTCATTGTTTCCGAACAGATGAAACGCGGCCTTCTCAAACGTGACTCAGGTTAGGATTTACAGGCAAACATGTTGCCTTACGCTTCAATTGTGTTCGGCCTTTGAATTCAGTGAAGTGTGTGGAGTTTGTTTGCGTTCCATTCGTTTGGGAACTGTCAAGGTGGAAACATGTTGAAAAGATGAAAAGTCAGTGGAGCCTCCTTTAAATGCTTGAGCAATACTGTTTAGAATCACACACCTGTTTTGGAAGCAAAGGGAGCTACACACACACACACACACACACGAGTGAGTGAGTGAGTGAGTGAGTGAGTGAGTGAGTGGTTGGGTGAGTGAGTGAGTGAGTGAGTGGTTTGTTGGTTGGTTGATTGATTTATGGTAATGTTTGTTTTATGGTACATTTCTAGACATTTTTTTTTGCCTTATTTATTTTATTTATTTATTTATGGTAATGTTTGTTTTATGGTACATTTCTAGACATTTCTTTTTACCACAATTGTTTTTTCCCCCATTGTTTACTCATTAAATTAAACCTATCAGTATACCACAATAGCATAAGTCAACAACATCTAATAAAGGCATGCATGATTCATAACAGGCTCAGAGGACCTCGTGAGATAAGCTATGGCTTGCTGAACAATACTTAATGAGTGTAAGGTCATAATTTGGCACAAAGTGTTTTAAATGTAATTTTTTAACTCTAGACAGATGTTCTGCTGATCTCTGGAGTCTTTAACACACGCTTCACTCTCGGTGATTCAATGACATCACAGCCATTCATCCCCATCACAAACCACAGGTGCGTCTGGACAATGTGTTTATCATATTAAACAAGAACTGTAAACCTCTGTGTCTAGACGAAAGAGCTCAGGCATAGTGTAGGGTTTAGTGGCAAGAAAAAGTATGTGAACCCCCCGGGAATGGTTAGTTTTCTGCATTAATTGGCCATAAAATGTCATCTGATCTTAATCAATGTCACAATTATAGACAAACACAATGTGCTTAAGCTAACAAAACACATACTGTTATAATCTTTATTGATTTCATCTTTAATCTTTATTTGAGCCCATTGTGTTTGTCTATACTTCTGACTTTGATTAAGATCAGATGACATTTTATGACCAATTAATGCAGAAAACAAACTATTCCAGTGGGTTCACATACTTTTTTGCCACTGTATATCTATATTAAATGGGCCAGCAACCTTTTAGTTAGGCTAACACTTTAAAATAAGGTTACATTAGTTAACATTAACAATGAAAAAATCATCTAAAGCATTTGTTAATGTTCATTCCAACATTTATTAATTTGCTAAAACATTATTAAAATTGTGGACCTGAGCTAACAACACATTTAATCTGTTTGTGTTGATCTGCTTCTCCCATTTGCTCTTTTTGCATCTCTCTATAGACTAATACAATCAGATACAACAGGGTCATTCCGTGCAACTCAACCAGAGGTCCCCGGCTCAAATTTTTGAATTTGCTAATATTTTTTTCTGAAGAAAGATAAACGTGTATAGTGATGAAAGCCAAAATATTAAATGTCGTGGATGAATATTTACGGAGTAATCCATTATTTTGTAGAGGGGGGTCAAAATGGCAATTTTCACCTGAGATTCAGAGCCAAATTACAGAGGGGTAAAAATTACTTCAGAAAGATGGCAGCATCATGATGTTTCTTTTAAACAGAGATTGGGAGGTCTATTAGTAAAATCTGTTGACTTTAGCAATCTTTGTTGCATTATGTTCCAATGGTGACCATTCAAAAATGTGGAAAGAGCACTTTTCAAGTTTTTATCTCTAAAGTCTGCAGGCCTGTAACTCAAGAAGTATTAAATATATCTTAATGCCCTTTTAGATGTTGGGTCTTAACGAACTTTCCTTTGGGCATCTTCATTTTTAAGGCCCTATACAGTTCGGTTCCAGAGATATTGAAATTTCAATATGGCTCCAGGACTAAATTGTTAAATTGTACAAGTGTTTGGTGGTCAAACACCAAATGTGGATCCAAAAGATTCCAGAAGAAAAGTTTATTAAGAACTACAATCTAAAATCATATTGCAATATCTTTAGTACTTCTTGAGTTATAGGCATGCAAACTTTGGAAAAAGAATATTTATGACACTCAAACAGGTATGTTCAATGCAGTTGTCCTGACAGAAGGAAATGTGATACATCTCTAGTTTCAACATTATTTGTTCTTCAGACATTCCTCTTTAAAAGAAAAGAAGTGTCATATTTTTGCAAAGTGACCCACATTTGGTTTTTGACCACCAAATATGTGTACAATTTAACGATTTAGTCTTGGAGCCATATTGAAATTTCAATATCTCTGGACCTGAAACATATAGAACCTTAAAAATAAAGATGCCAAAAGGAAAGTTCGTTAAGACCCAATATCTAAAAGGACATTAAGATATCATTAATACTTCTTGAGTTACAGGCATGCAAACTTTGGAGAAAAAACTTGAAAAGTGCTCTTTCCCCATTTTTGAATGGTCACCATTGGAACATAATGCAACAAAGATTGCTAAATTTAACATATTTTACTAATAGACCTCCCAATCTCTGTAAAAGTAACATTATGATGCTGCCATCTTTCTGAAGTCATTTGTACCCCTCTGTAATTTGGCTCTGAATCTCAGGTGAAAATTGCCATTATGACCCCCTCTACAAAATAGCAGATTACTCAGTAAATATTCATCCACGACATTTAATATTTTGGCTTTCATCACTATACACATTTATCTTTCTTCAGAAAAAACATTAGCAAAATCAAAAATTTGAGCCGGGGACCTCTGGTTGATTTGACACGGAATGACCCAACAATAATTTAACATAACATGGGATTCATGTTTTATGTGAAAAGTTATGTGAAAAATGAGGGACAATTGCTTCAAAGTACATTTTTTAGACAAAAGAAATTCAACTCACATTTGTTCAATCACAACATATTGAAAGTATAACGCAAAAATAATGCAATGTGTCCCATTTCTGCTATACATCTGCTATACGTCTTTCTGAATTTTTGTAGAAAAATTGGTCTTTCAGCTTCAAAACCTTGTTTAATTCAATGTGTTACTTGCCATTTCTTTGTAATTATTTGTGAAATTTGCAAGCACTTTCTGAGTGAAAATTCTTCAAAGTACATTTTAGTGTACTGACTGTAAATAAGTTCACCTGACATCTGTTTAATAACAAAGTAATAGGCCTAATGCATCCCACTTTTGTTATGCATCCACTGATGCTTACGGAAAGTTGAACGCAGGACACTGCTGGACCTGAAGAAATGAACGACACACAAGCGCCTCATGGTCAGATTCAGCTGTCAAGCATCAGCAGCATCTTCACTTATAGTCTGTCACCAAAGCTGTTCTTCATCAGCGCCGAGTCAGTTTTGAGTCAGAGAAGTCTTGCGTGTTTTCCTATACACTGGAGTAATTTCCCTGTCTGGATTCTGTTTATAATTTTGAGTTCACGATCCTAATCTGTATCTTTGACTTCTCTCTTTGAACGCCCCTCGTATGTTTGGATTATTGGATTACATCAGCGCTGAATTTGGAGCTGATTTATTGATTACTGAAACTGGACTGCAGATTTAGCTTTGAAGCTTGAATTGTTCACAGGGACGATAATCAAGTGTCATTGATACTGAAGGCATTACTTTGAATCTGTAATCTATTCTGAGTCTATTTATCAATACTGTTAGGCTGTGTTTTCCACTCATACGCCTCCTTCATCATCGAGAAGCTTCAGCGAATCTTAAACTCAAACAGCGTGACTTGAAAACAACTGATCACTGGATCATTTAAATACAATACTCAGTTCTTTTTAGAAGAACTACAGTAAGCTTTAGCATTTTGCAAAAGTAAAACGCATGCACTTTCCAAGAATAGTGACAGAAACGTTAACATTATAGCGTTAAATAAGCATAAAAATGAAATGTAGTTTATTATGTGAAGAATAAGGTGACACTAAAGACTGGAGTAATAATGCTAAAAGTTCAGCTTCGCGTCACAGAAATAAATTACGGTTCAATATTAAAATAGAACACAGTTATTTTAAATGATAATATATATGGTACTAGATTATACTTTTTAGATCAGTCAGGTCAAAAGTAATCAAAACGTAGTCTGATTACATGATCTAAATGCGTAATGTAATGAAATAGGCTATATTACTGATTACAATTTTTGTCGTGTAATTTGTAGCACAGTTCTGCATTATGTTTTGATCATTAACATTTCAGTTAGATATGTTAATCACACGTATCTAACAGGTAGACATGTCTAACATCTCCCAGCACAAGATTTGTGCCTTTAATGCTTTTTAAAAAGTCATTGGAAACCTAAGCGTGCTGTTTTTGTCAATGTCTTTTGCATGTCTTTTGACCACTTGTGACAGAGCGAGAGTGTGTAAGTGTGGATTTAGGGTTTGAAGAGGCCTGCTTCAATCATCTGTTTGGGTTACAGGCACGTGTGCGATCAGGAAGCAGATGATTAGCGTCAGGAAGGGTTCGTTTTCCACAGATGATGTACTAATAGAGGCACCTTGAGTGCAGCTGAAATGAACTCGCAGCTCAGCTTTCCATTCAAACTGATGACCATTAAAAGGGTCCTGTTACCGTTTTTTTTTCAACTGCTTACAATCAAAATCTTTACTTGTCACACAATTACTGAAAGCTGGCACTCAAACAGCAGAAGCACACATTAAATCTGCAGAACCATACGCTAATTCTCAGCCTCTGACTCCGTTTTCAATTTCATAAAACACTTTTTGCAAAACACAGCACACAATTCTCTATGTAACACACACACACATCTAACAGGAATTACAGTTTTTTTTTCAACTGCTTACAATCAAAATCTTTACTTGTCACACAATTTCTGAAACCTGACACTCAAACAGCAGAAGCACACATTAAATCTGCAGAACCATACGCTAATTCTCAGCCTCTGACTCCGTTTTCAATTTCATAAAACACTTTTTGCAAAACACAGCACACAATTCTCTATGTAACACACACACACATCTAACAGGAATTACAGTTTTTTTTTCAGCTGCTTTCACACATTTTCAAAACTTTGCTTCTTTTTTTCCCCAAACTTTACACACAAATCCAAGAACTGCACACAAAATGCAAAATGCCTCATTTTGGCAAAGTTTGGAAAATGAGTGAAAAAAGCTGAAAAAACTGTAATATCTGATTATGAAGAAAATGTGTTTTTTTAATATGGCAATGCTGTTACAGTGTATTATAGAGATGTACTGCATAACAAGCACAATTGCATTTACTATACAGTATATTAAAATCCATCTCCTTTTCTGCATCACTGCTAACAGCTTAATCAAAGCAATAGTTGACCCAGAAATAAAAATGTAATGAAAACATCCTCATCCTCAGGCCATCCAAGATTAGGATGAGTTTGTTTCTGCATCAGATTTGGAGAAATGCAGCATTGCATCAGTGTCTCTGCAGTGAATGGGTGCCGTCAGAATGAGAGTCCAAACAGCTGATAAAAACATCACAATAATCCACAGCACTCCAGTCCATCAGTCAACATCTGGAGAAGACAAAAGCTGAAACAAATCCAGCATTACGATGTTATTAACTTATTAACTTCATGCTAAAATATGAGTTCATAATCCATAATAAAGTGTTCTGGTCTGAATCAGGAGAGAAATCTGCACAGATCGAGCAGCGCTAAACAAACATGTGGCTGGATTTTGATGTGAGAGACAACAGATGATGCATTTTTTCACCGGACGATGTGTTATTATGGATCATAGACTCATATTTTAGCCAGATGCAAAGGTTTTAATCAACTGATAACAGGACATCTGACATCTAAACACGTAGATATAATTTCAGTCCAATATGAGAGACAAAAAAGTTTACATTTACATGAGAATAACGCTGTTTGTGCATCAAAATGTCATCAATTAATCTGATCAGTATTGATCACAACTGATCAATCACTGATGTTTGACATATGTATTTATTTTTTACCACAAGCTGCTTTTGTCGTCTCTTAAAAGTTCCCTTGATTTTTAAGAGTTTCTTTGATTCTGTAAAACACAACACGTGAAGTTATGATTCAAAACCATTATTAATAATATTCATCAACACACAGATTAAAGCTAAGGTTTTTACTAGTCGTTCTCTCCTCTGTATGTAATGACACATGCTCTTTATTTGTTGATCCACTTCAACAGACTGAAGAAGAAGCTCTTCTTGTACAGTCCACCAGCAGAGGCCAGTCTCACCTCATTACTGAGCTCCATCTTCACGGCTGTTCAATGATATCCGTGATTAGATTACAGGCTCTCTAGCACTTTGTAAAGTTTAGCATGTTTCTGTTAATAAATCCAACCTGTGCATATATATCATAGCTACTATAATAACTATTATCAAGAGCAAAGTGAAGAGCAGCCACACATGTTAGGTTTCTGTGAATATTGTTCTTATACTGAACAAATGTTATTTTCTATCCCCTAACCCTAAACCTACCCTTTACAGAAAACTTGTTTTGCACTGTTACACTTTCAGATCATTTGGTATTTGTAATATTTTTTTCCCGTGTGGGAAACTTCAAGTTTTTAATGCTGAAAAAAAATAAAAAAATAGACGCCATCACAGAATTTGTAATGGTTTTACTGGTTATAATGGGACTTTTAATGGAAACTGTAATGGACCCTGTGGGTCTCCACTGGAAATATGTCGCCTTCTATTGGTGGCTTGTTAAAACCAATAAATCATAATGGAATATGTCCCACAACACACTATACAGGAAACCATTTTTTATGGTTTTAATGGTTAAAAGTTGATGCTTTGTAATGGTATTTGTAGTGGAAACCATTAAAAATGTTTTGTTTTTGTTTTACAGCAGGGTTATGGGGACATTTGGTCTTGTTAGGATAAACAAGAACACACACACACCGTTTTTAAATTATTATTTTATATTTCAGAAATGTAAGATAATATGAATAATTAAAAAACATTTTAAAATATAGCTAAATAATATAAAAGTACAAAATAATTTTTAAGACATGTGAACTATATGAAGACTATATATAAACTGTGGAATAGCCTAAATGTTGTTATTGATGCAATTTGCAAAATACAACATTTGCATGACTTTCCTTCAAACACAACGAGATCTTTGTCACATTTGACCATCACCTTATATCTTACCAGCAGCTGGCTATTGGATGCATTAAAAAAAATCGTGTTTAATTGTAGATTATCTTGCGGGTTGTTAGCAAGTAATATTTTGCGTGATATGATGGGATATAGGCTACCAAACAAGCCTGTTTAAATTATCATAATTACATGTCAAATATTAAAATAAAGTATATAAGGATAATAATATGGCTATTAATGCACTCTGTTTACTAATAAGCTTATCGTTCAAACAAAACTCACTGTAAAAAATACCATGGTAACCAAGTTACACTTGAGAAGCTGTGGGGAGAGGCAGGGAAAGTGTAGGCCTCATTTCTTGGTGTTACGTATCCGGTCCAATGACTTTCGTCTGCTAGCCATCAGAGGTCACCCTTTCCATTTTCATTGACTCTCGCACTACACACTGTTGCATATCACCCCGGACTACATATCCCATCATTCATTGCACTGATTGCACACAGCACTGATTGCACACAGCTGTTTCATATCACTCACTCACTATTTAACTCTCACTCTGATTCCTTCCCTCTGCTGAGTATTGTTTAGCGCTTATCATTTGATAGCTACACTACTGAGCACTCGTTAGTTTCCCTAGCCTAGCCTAGCCTAGCCTAGTCTAGTCTAGTCTTGCCTTGCCTTGTCTGTTTTCTCGGTTTCTGATCCTTGCCTGGTTTCCTGGATTTATCCCTCTAGTCTCGCCCCTGTTGGATTATGTTCGCCGTCGACTAACCCTCGCTTGTTTACTGGACTGCTCTTGTTTTGTCTTCTATATACCTGTTTGCCATTGCCTGACCCTCGCCTGTTTTGACCACGCCCTTAATAAAAGCTTTGCAGATGGATCCGCACGTCTCTTGTCTCGTCGGCTCCATTACACTTGGTTTCATGTTGAAAGGGTGTTTGTTGTTAACATTTAGTTATATTGACTTTGTTCATACATTCTTTGTTTAGCTCACGGGCCGTATTTAAAACTGCATGGCCGCCTGTAATGTGAAATCTACTCATCCTCCTATAAAAGTTGATCTAGTTCACATATTCACACACGTTGGAGGGGACGTGCCTGTTTAAAAAGCTGTTGTTCAGCATTGGCTTATTAGGTTTACATTGAAATGTTATGAATTAAATGCTTACATTTTTTGTAATCTGTCTCTAAATGTTTGTATCTCAGGGGATACGTCGCCCTTTTAGGGGTATAAATCAAGATGTAAAAACACACACATATATATATATATAATATACTTGATATATATACTCTGTGATTTCGTGGCTTGTGTTTTAGAAAATCTAATATTTTTGTCAAATCTTGACAAAACACATATCGTTGGAAAGGTCTGAAAGTCAAGGTTCCATATTTGGTGACTGTTCTGTAATAGAAGTGATATTGTGACAGATCATTATTGATTTGTGACAGAAAACTGCGTCGAAAGAATTCAAATAGAATTGGTTGTTTTTGGTATAGCGCCCAAACAAAATCTCACAGGAACCACAATTTTGGTGATATCAACTTCAAATTCGGAACATAGCTTGGTTAGACGATTTTATAGCAATTTGAAGAGCAACATATTTTATATTTTATATACATTTAAAAAAAAATGTCTATACTGCATTATCTTTCCTGCCAACTTAAACTTCTATAACTTTTTTTTTTAAATGCTTTCACTTCAGCAATAATCTGCTATATGCCAACTTTAGGTCTGTATGCCAAAGCGTTCAGGAATTACAACCGTGTTGTAACAAGCATTGATAAACAACTGTTCTGTTTTCAGTGACTTTATACCCCCAAACTGCAACGTATCCTGTGGGACACAAACATTAAAAGTCATGTTTTGAAAGAAATGATCAAGTTGTATTATTTGTGTCCCAATAAGATGGAAAATAGTTTACAGTCTCTTTATGGTCTTGCCATTTTTAGGGTTAAATTCCATAGTTACGGCTAACCTTACTCACTACAATAAAAACATGGCAACTTATTTCCAGCCAAAACGTGTCAAAAACCAATAAAATAAGATGTGAACCTAAACACAATATAAAGATTTACACTCATGATATTTAAGAAATATCCTGATTTAATGAATGATTTCACAGTGCATTAATATCTGATGCAACTATTGTGGTAAATGCGTTACTTAAGGGCATGATAATATTGACTTATATTGTTAACAACTGATTTCGGAGCAGGGACTGTGTGTTAATAGTGTCCGCCCTCAATGCAAGTCACAAACGAGCGTCTGTCTCTAACAGCCAGTGAAGAAGGGGACGGTGAGGGATCACTGTTAAATATGAGAGCTTAATAAGAAGACTTCTGGAGATCTTTGCCTGCTGCTCTGAAGAAAGACACGAGAAACTGAAGCTCAGGCCAGTTAAACGCGACTTTGGCTGCAACAGAAGAATTTGTAGTATTTATCTTTTGGTTTGAGCGCCCAGACAGAAGAGAGCCAGGAATAACGCACGGCTGATATTTGGAAAAATTGCATAAAAATGAAGTAAGTTGTTTAAATTGAATTAAATGCTTACTGCATTCAGTTTTAGATAAGAGAAATAATAATAATGGCTGTAGGGACAAACACTCGTTTTGGGTTTGATGGGCTCATGAGAGTAAATAGAGACTTTACTGTACTGTACAAATACAGTAAGACACGTGGCGATGTCCTGACTCTTTGAGTTGAATGCTTTCTGTGTTCTCGCGCTTTTCACTTATTTCTGGGAATGCCCATGTTTAGTGTTTTGAACGAGCTCGGATGTCTTATATATATATATATATATATATATATATATATATATATATCAACTGCCCTCAGATAGCCCACCGCTATCATGCAGATGCCAACACACACTTATCCTTGTGCATACAAATGGCTCAACTAGAGCAGCTCAGGTATGCATGCACACTGCCCTACATGTGACAACAAACACTGCTTTATTTCAGTGGCATCCTGTTGTAAAATTCTGAGAAAAGCACACGCTCTGTGTCTTTGTTAACAGTGCATTACTACCAGTATGGAGAAAATAGCTGCTGATATTGCTCTGATCACTTTATTTACACTTGTTTTGGGTTTTGATGTTATCTGAACTCAGCAAGCCAATGACCTCCATGACTTTGTGTTTTTTCCAGTTCCTCTAAATTAGTAAGGAACCTCAGCACCCATAAGAAAAGACCAATCACAAATGAGATCTCTTTAATCCCTTAACTATTTGTCCTAGTCAGTGATACTAAGGTGAGAGCAAATGGAAACTTTTGATTAATTCTCCTTCTTAGATGTTTCTTCTAAGCGAAGGGCATCACGAACCTCACACCTAGCAGTCTCACACTGTGCTTAGATTTAAAAAACAAAAACAAAGTCTGAAATCAGAGTTCAGATATTTTAATATGAACCTTAACATTTCTTATTAAATTCTTCCAAGATCAAATTACCATTGGTGTACCTCAGGGTTCTATGTTAGGTCCCTTCCTCTTTTCAGTATACAGTATATAACGTCACTGGCATCTATCAACCAGGCACATGAGTTTTTCTACCACTGCTGTGCCGTTGAGACACCGCTTTACCTCTCAGCCTCATTCCATGTGATCTGAGCTATGCTATCCACGGTAATGTTGTAGGTTTTATTGCTATATATCCCTACTTTGTCAATAATTGTCTTTTGTATGTACCTTTTTTTATGTACCTCTGTAATATGAACCTTAACTTTTCTTTATCAAATTCTTTCAAGATCAGATTACCATTGGTGTACCTCAAGGTTCTATGTTGGGTCCCTTCCTCTTTTCAGTATATGTAACAGTGGTTCCCAACCCAGGTCCTGGAGGCAACCCAACACTGCACATTTTGCATATCTCCTTTCTCTGACATACCAATTTCAGATCTTGGAGTCTCTACTAATGAGCTGATGACCTGAATTAGGTGTGTTTGATTAAGTATACATGCAAAATGTGCAGTGTTGGGGTGCCTCCAGGACCAGGGTTGGGAACCACTGATATATAACATCGCTGGCATCTATCAACCAGACACATGAGTTTTTCCTACCACTGCTGTGCCAATGACACACCACTTTAACTCTGTCTCATTCTGTATGATCTGAGCTATGCTATCCACAGTAATGTTGTAGGTTTTATTGCTATATATCCTTACTTTGTCAATAATTGTCTTTTGTATGTACCTTTTGTAATATGTACCTTAACTTTTCTTTATCAAATTCTTTCAAGATCAAATTACCATTGGTGTACCTCAAGGTTTTGTGTTGGGTCCCTTCCTCTTTTCAGTATATATAACATTGCTGGCATCTATCATCCAGGCACATGAGTTTTTCCTACCACTGCTGTGCCAATGACACACCGCTTTAACTCTGCCTCATTCTATATTATGATCTGAGCTATGCTATCCACAGTAATTTGATCGTTTTTGCCATATACTCTTACTTCGTCAGTAATTGTCTTCTTTATGTCCATTTATATTTTTATGAGGACGTTTATGAGAAACATCTGAGATAAAGTAGGGTGACCATACATGCCATTTTCCCAGGACGCGTCTTTTCTTCAGTGTCACATGATCTTCAGAAATCACTATAATATGCTGATCTGCTGCTCGAGAAACATTTCTGATTATTATCACAGTTGAAAAAAGTTTTTTTTGATGAATAGAAAGTTCAAAAGAACAGCGCTTATTTGAAATGGAATCTTTTGAAACATTCTACATGTCTTTAATTTAATCAATTTAACGCATCCTTGCTGAATAGACATAATTTCTTTGGGGGGGAAAAAAATACTTACACACCCCAAAGTCCTTAATGATAGTGTACTGTACATGTTGACCTCTTTTAAAATGGGCAGTGTGACTGTGTCTGTATGACTGTAAGGAATAGATGATATTAAGGCCATGATGTTCTACCGGATTTCAATTTCTGTCCATTGTATTGCAGTATTTAAACAATTAATGCCGTTTTGGCGCTGTTTAATGTGGAGTGACAGATCGCTGTAGCGCCTCAGTGAACTGATCATCTCCTCCACTTTATTACTAGTTATAGCACAAAATAAACATGACTAAACATCCAAAAGTAAGTTAAAAAAAAGAGTACAACTTTACAATCCGTATCCTGTCTCATGTAATCACTCAATCAGTGTTTCAGCCATGCAAAGACATCAAAATAACGGCTTGTAAACAAAGTCACGTAACGTCACATTTACCTCAGAAAAAACATATTCGGTGACCATAAACTCGTTAGTCAGCCAGAAAAATAAACTGTAGAGAGGGACATGTTGCTAAATATATGCACCATATTACATCTTCCTTATAATTTTTACTGTGCTTCATCAAGTTTTATGACTGCCACCATTTAAATGTTTATTATAAATGTTTACATTTAAATAATAACTTTATTATTTAAAAAAAAATTAAAACTGTAATTTTAGCAGTTGTGTAGCCTACAAATCAGTTTTAACCTTCAATATTATAGTAATGTAGCTAGTACCAACTGACTCTTATGTATGTTTTACAGCATTATTTGAGAATTTTTTTCCCTTGAGAAAATTTGGCATGTACTGTACCTGATATATATATCCAAAATAATCGATATTGAATCAAATCGAATCGTGAAATTTGTGTCAAAACCCAGCCCTAGTATTAATTCACGCTGCTCTCTGTTCAGCTGACTCATAATGTGTTTCTGTCTCGTTTAGCCTCTAAAGAACTGGTGCATGGGGCTGAGGAGAAAGGTGAGATGAACCTTTGTTAGTTTAAAAGTCGTAAATGTAATTGTGAATGAAAGCGAGAACGTTTCAGGGCAATCTGAGCATGATGAATGCATGCATTTGAACTTCCAGTGAGCTTCTACTCGTCCGTCTTTGGCACGCTGCAGCTCTTGTGTCTGGTCACCTGTCCTCTGATCGGATACATCATGGACTGGAAGATGAAAGAGTGTGAGGTGGATCAGAAGACGGTGCGCCGGGGAGAAAAAGAGTAAGAAATTCAAGTTCTTCTGCTCTCAGTAATAACATGATTAGGTAACACTTTATTTCAAGTGTCCTTGTTACACATGTTACATGTCCTTACTATTATAATAACAATTAATTATGCATAATTACATGCAAGTAACCCTAACCATATTGTGACCCAGGACCACAAAACCAGTCATAAAGGTCAATTTTTCGAAATTGAGATTTATGCATCATCTGAAAGCTGAATAAATAAGCTCTCCATTGATGTATGGTTTGTTAGGATATGACAATATTTGAAAATCTGGAATCTGAGGGTGCAAAAAAATCTAAATATTGAGAAAATCACCTTTAAAGTTGTTCAAATGAAGATCTTAGCAATGCATATTACTAATCAAACATTAAGTTTTGATATATTTACAGTAGGACATTTACAAAATATCTTCATGGAACATGATCTTTACTTAATATCCTAATTGATTGCACTGTATTTTATGTATAATAATTTTCTACTGTTAACTGTTTTAATTCATTTAAAATAATCTTTTAAAGAATTTTAAAAGTTTTTAAATTTAAATAGTATAACATTTTAAATTATTTTTTTTAATGATTATTTTACTTTATTTTATGTAAAGCACTTTGAATTACCTTTGTGCATGAAATGTGCTACATAAATAAACTAATGATTTTTGGCATTAATAAAAAATTTATAATTTTGACCCATAGAATGCATTGTTGGCTATTGCTACAAATATGCTACTTATGACTGCCTTTGTGCTCCAGGGTCACATACAGTAAGTACATGTAGTTAATTAATATTACTCAGTACTTAAATATATAATTACACAATAACAATGACACCTTAAAAGAAAGTGACAAGCCATATTTTATATGTAGAAGCAACCGAATAAACGATCTTCTGATGCTTCTGTGTGAGATCATCTTGACGTCTTGTCTCCTGCCAGAGCTGTTTCAGTGCCGAAGCGTGACAGAACGATCCAGAAGCTGACCAATGCCATGAGAGCCTTCATCTTAACTAATGTGCTGCTCATTCTGTTTGGTGTGCTCTCACTCGTAGACAACCTGCCTCTACAGGTAACAACCTGATTAAACTCAGTCAAGTCGCCTTTATTTCTAGAGAGCTTTGTGAAGTACAGATTGTGTCAAAGCAGCTTTACAGTGTTAAACTGGAAAATACAGCAGCTCTAAAAAGAGGACAATAGCAAGCCCTTTTTTTTTTAAAGTCATTGTTGATTCAGTTCGGTTTAATAACTGTGTAAGGATAATGCATTATGGAAAGAGTTTAATTCATCTATAAAGCTGCACTGGAAGCAGACTTAAGTAAAACATATTGTCAGTGGTTTGATTGATTTTTCCAGTAGTATTGCATATACAGTTCGAAAGTTAAGTTATAAAAAATATATATTTTGAAAGAATACTCTTATGTTCAGCAATATCACGTTTATTTGATTAAACATACAGTAAAACAAACTGTAACTGTTTTCTATTTGATTTTTTGATTTTTTTTATGAATGAATAAATGATTTGGCAAAACCGAAACATTTATTAATGCTGAAAGCTGATGTGCTGCTTACTATTGTTGTGAAAAGCATGATATAGTTTTTCGGGGTTCTTTCAGAAACAGAAAGTTCAAAGGAACAGCATTTATTTGACAGCAATTCTACATGTCTTTACTGCCACTTTTTATTAATTTGATCCATTCTTGCTTAATAAAGGCCTGTTCACACCAAGGATGATAACTATAACCATAAAGGGTCACACTTTAATACTAATTGGAATACACACAGTAATACTAATTACTACAGTAATACTGTAACTAGTTATGTGCATGCTTATAGCTAGTTAATAGTAAGATTTGGTCCTTAAAACAAAGTGTTACCCAATAAAGATGTAGTTTTAAAAATCGTTCTGAACATATAAAAGAATAGCAGAGTCAACATGACAGATATTACAGTGAAAGCACAGAGGAATGATGTTGTTTGTTTTGTTGTTGTTTTTCAGCTGATGAATGAATGCAGCGCACGCTTGTAATAAACAGAACAATATTAGTTATTGTTTGTGGTGTGAATGGGCCTTAAAATTATTAATTTCTTTTTTTTGTTTTTGTTAAAGGGGTCATATGATGCTTTTTTAAAGATCATTATTTGGTGTAACAGAATATGTTGACATGCTTTAATATGCATAAATCTCAATTTCAAAAAATGGACCCTTATGACTGGTTTCGTGCTCCATGGTCACACATGTCTCTCTCTCACAGGTACCCGTCTAATCATTTTGGCACACTAACCGGGCTGCAGTCTATGATCAGTGCAGTGGTGGCTCTGCTGCAGCAGCCTCTCTTCATGGTTATGTTGGGAACTCTGAACGGAGATGCTTACTGGGTAAGAAATGCACATTTGTATCTTTTGTATTTAGGACTGAAAAGATTAGTCGACATAAATTGTCAACAAATATATTCGTTTGATCCTGAGCGCTGCATTGGGATTCTATGTGATGCATAATTTAGCACATAACGAGAATGATGAGTAACAAACACTGCGGTAGTCTGTGTTACACAGTGTTTGGTTGTACTCTACTCTCAACAGTTCATATTTAAAGCTAGAACTAAAAATGAAGTGAGCTACCTAACTAGACAACATTTCAGTTATCATGGACGCATTCCAGAAAGCAAGCAGCAAACCGATCTTCTAAGATGAGTGCACTCATTGTAAGATAACTAGAAATACTGTTTACAATGATTGACAAGTCGAGATGCACAAGATACTTTTTTTTCCTTTAATTTAACTGATAGCATTTTTTTTTATTAAAAAGGACATAATATTGTGAAACATTATAACAAATTAAAATAGCAGTTTTAATATGTGTTAAACTGTAATGTATTTCTGTGATGCGCAGCTGTATTTTCAGCATCATTACTCCAGTCTTCAGTGTCACATGATCTTCAGAAATCAGTATAATATGCTGATTTATTCATGTTGACAGGATTTATTTTCAATAGAAATATTTTGTAACAATGTATTGTCTTTACCGTCATCGCATCCTTGCTGAATAAAATAATGCATTTCTTTTTTCTAAAATTAGACTCCAAACTGTATCAATAAAATATTATAATAATACTAAAGAGAACATGATTTTTAACAGTCGTGAAGATTGAAACCAAATGTGACCCTGGACCACAAAACCAGTCATAAGAGTCAGTTTTTGTAATTGAACTTTGTTCAATTCATTGATGTATGGTTTGTTATGATAGGACCATATTTGGAACTATTTGAAAATCTGGACTTTATTCATGTTGACAGGATTTATTTTCAATAGAAATATTTTGTAACAATGTATTGTCTTTACCGTCATCGCATCCTTGCTGAATAAAATAATGCATTTCTTTTTTCTAAAATTAGACTCCAAACTGTATCAATAAAATATTATAATAATACTAAAGAGAACATGATTTTTAACAGTCGTGAAGATTGAAACCAAATGTGACCCTGGACCACAAAACCAGTCATAAGAGTCAGTTTTTGTTATTGAACTTTGTTCAATTCATTGATGTATGGTTTGTTATGATAGGACCATATTTGGAACTATTTGAAAATCTGGAATCTGAGGGTGCAAAACAAATTTAGAAAATCACCTTTAAAGTTGTCCAAATTAAGTTCTTAGCAATGCATATTACTAATCAAAAATTAAGTTTTGATATATTTACGGTAGGTGATTTACAAAATATCTTCATGGAACATGATCTTTACTTAATATCCTAATGATTTTTGGCATAAAAGAAACATTTATCATTTTGACACATACAGTGTATTGTTGGCTATTGCTACAAACTGACTGGTTTTGTGCTCCAGGGTCACAAATGTAGTAGCCATTAGCCAAAGATATAGCTGCCTATGTAGGCTTCTGTTTATGGGTATTTTCAATGACTAATAAGATGCTAAATTTATCCCATCAGATCAATGTGGGGCTTTTGGTCCTCTCATTGGCCGGTTTCCTGTTGCCGGGGTATTTGTTCTACCATCGCAGACAGCTTCTTCAGACGAAGGCCGGAGGGAAAGCGAACGGACACGCTCCTGTTGAGAATCAAGCTCTAAACCAGCCGCTGACCAACGGTCACGTCCCGCAGGAACCCTAACTCAATAACAGAGCATCACGGGACTGTCACGGGACTCTTCACATTTCAGCACGCTACAGCAAACCCTGCCGTTTCCCTCATTTAAACTCACAGCTTTTCCGTTTTTTGTTGTATGAGAGACATTAGGCTGATGGCTGTGGAAGCAGCATCAGATCAGTATTGTCTCTTCCGATGATCGGCTGTCTCAAAATATGAGTATTCGAGTATAGATGTCTGCCTGCGAAGCGAATGCAATGGCTTTTTATAGATATTTATTGGACTGCACACACATGGCTGTGATTGATGGACTACCTCTGTGGCCGTCTGTTCACCAAAGAGAAAGAGTGATGATTGTTGTATAATAGTGTCTGCTTTTCTGTCTTTCGGAAACTTGGGAAACAATCAACAGGAGCTTTTCAGCTGCCACCAAAGACACTGCTAATGGAGCTTTATAAACCTTCGGTTCACTACGTTAAGTGTTATCCCGAAGCTAAAACATTTCAGGCAGATTTAACGAGATTTTTATAAAGCAACAGAAATGAATGTTTGTGTGTCTATTCCGATTTTTCTGTGCATTTTAGTTTCATAGGCACTGGAAGGGAAACGTATTTGTGTATTTCTGGAGCTTAAAGTAGACGTGCTCTGTAAATAGCATGATGTGTATTCATATTTGCTTTAATGTGCAGGAAGCAGGGTGGGTTAATTGGGTTTTTTAAAGGTCAGGAGAGGAACTGATGATGTGCTTACAGCGGTCTCTCTTTCAGATGTCAGTATGCGTTTAATGTTTTGTGTGAAACTAGTGCCTTGTGTTATTATTGAATGTCACAATTCAAATCTCACCGTGAGAGAAATGTGGGAAGCCAAAGCCATATGAGATCAGAAGAGAATGTGTGAGAGGAAGAAAGCATCCAGAGTGCAAGAATATTAGATTTGAAGCACCAAAAACAATAAAATATGCAAACTGTTACTCTGCATTGTTCACTGGAGTCTTGATTGAGTTCACTTGAAGCATGTCGTCGTCTGGTGGTGCCTGCAATTAAAAAAAAATAAAAAATCTATGGGAGATTCAATACTTTATTCAGTGTTATTGTTATAGTGTTCTATTATAGTATGTAATAATATTTTATATTAGCTTTTATTTTAGTTCCTTTGTATTTCTGTTTAGCTTTATTTTTAGTAAATAAAGTTGTTTTAGTTGCATGCATTTTTTATTTTTCATCTAATATTTACATTTTATTTTATTTTGGCTTATTTCAGTCAGTGGAAAATATTTTTAATAGTCTTAGTTAACAACACCAACACGTGTTTTATTCAGGTACAAAAAATTATAATAATCAATTACAAACCTGCCTATAAAAATAAGGCATATAGAGTCAAAAACGCATTTACACAATATAATAAATGCATTTAAACGGGAATTGCAAATACAAAAATAATGTTATCTGCACTGTGAATAAAGAACCATGAATGAAAATATGAAATTATAAACAAAAATGTGAAACTTTGAATTCCTGCCGTCATAACAAGGGTACAAGTGCATGTCTTTATACTAAATCTGGAGCAGTTTATGAACAAAAAAAATGTTGTAACCATCATTATAATTAATAAATCGGTCTGAATATTTGAAACGTGCTGTTTTCTCATGACAGGTCAGAACTAATGACAGGGTTTAATAAATCATCCACTGAAGAAAAACAAGGCTCTGTATTGGCATCTTCACTCATTCACAAAATGCAGATTCCAGACATAGTAAGCCGCAGATTCTCAGCCTGAAACTGCATTGAGCAGGGAATGCTGTCATTCTGGCCTAACCGCACATGCTGTGTGTTTTTGTTTTGTCTGTGTCACGAGCGAGCCGATTCCGTAGTAAAGTCTGTGCTGTTTACACTGTTTCCTATCAGTGACTTCACTAGCTCTTACTGAGCTGATTCAGACATCTCAATGTATTTGGGAGACAAGGCTGTCCCAGTCCCTGTGATGAGGTCAGAAATGTTTTCCCGAAAAGGCCCTGTTAATTTTTTTGCATTACTATTAGTACTAGTTATTCTTGGGCCTTCTTTTTTTTGCCAGTTTTTATGTTAGAAAACGTATCCCGGACAATACAGGTGCATCTCAATAAATTAGAATGTCGTGGAAAAGTTTATTTCAGTAATTCAACTCAAATTGTGAAACTCGTGTATTAAATAAATTCAATGCACACAGACTGAAGTAGTTTAAGTCTTTGGTTCTTTTAATTGTGATGATTTTGGCTCACATTTAACAAAAACCCACCAATTCACTATCTCAACAAATTAGAATACTTCATAAGACCAATAAAAAAACATTTTTAGTGAATTGTTGGCCTTCTGGAAAGTATGTTCATTTACTGTACATGTACTCAATACTTGGTAGGGGCTCCTTTTGCTTTAATTACTGCCTCAATTCGGCGTGGCATGGAGATGATCAGTTTGTGGCACTGCTGAGGTGGTATAGAAGCCCAGGCTTGACCCCAGCCTCAGTCCATTCCTTGTGAAGTTCACTCAAATTCTTGAATTGATTTTGCTTGACAATCCTCATAAGGCTGCGGTTCTCTCGGTTGGTTGTGCATCTTTTTCTTCCACACTTTTTCCTTCCACTCAACTTTCTGTTAACATGCTTGGATACAGCACTCTGTGAACAGCCAGCTTCTTTGGCAATGAATGTTTGTGGCTTACCCTCCTTGTGAAGGGTGTCAATGATTGTCTTCTAAACAACTGTCAGATCAGCAGTCTTCCCCATGATTGTGTAGCCTAGTGAACCAAACTGAGAGACCATTTTGAAGGCTCAGGAAACCTTTGCAGGTGTTTTGAGTTGATTAGCTGATTGGCATGTCACCATATTCTAATTAGTTGAGATAGTGAATTGGTGGGTTTTTGTTAAATGTGAGCCAAAATCATCACAATTAAAAGAACCAAACACTTAAACTACTTCAGTCTGTGTGCATTGAATTTATTTAATACATGAGTTTCACAATTTGAGTTGAATTACTGAAATAAATGAACTTTTCCACGACATTCTAATTTATTGAGATGCACCTGTATTCATCTATTTTTCTCTCAGAAAGAAAGGCACAAAAGCTGTTACTGCAATGACACCCTTTCAAAAGCTACTAAATTGCACCTTTTAAGTACTAAAATATACAATTTAGGTAATAATGCATACCCTTTAAAGATACTAATATG
>NW_015505689.1:166771-205979 GCF_001515645.1 Sinocyclocheilus grahami
GAAATATTTAACCTAATTCAATATATTCTGGTTTTAAATTCAGTTTTCTTGGAAAGAAAGACGCGTGTCTTTGCGAGACTTCAGTTCATTGGTTGCAGCGCAGCGCTTCACGTCTGATGTGTGACACACTTAAAGTGCAGTAAATGGTACAACAATTGCACTACAAATTAGCGTGTTTATTAAAAACTAGATGGAAAGGTAAAAAATGAATGGTTTCCATGGATCTAGTCTTTGCATCTGTTTGTTAGATGTTTGAATCAGGTCTCCTCTGTTGGCTGAGTTTTCCACCAACTGGCAACCCAGAGTGTTGAAATCCTATTGGCTAAACCAGCAGTGGGCGGAGTCACAGATCAAAACAAAAAACAGACATTCCGACACGGAACGCACAGTTCAAAGTAGAATAACTAGCTGTGGCACAGATTAAAAATATTTTGGCCATTGCTTGTGTTTTTCATTATGAAAGACAATACGCTGTGGACTGTGAACTCACCATGCAGCTCGTGGCGTGTCTTTAGCAAGCTCCTCCAGTCTGTCCAGCTCTTCTAACTTCACCTGCAGGTCGCCCTCCTCAATCACAGTGGAGATTTCTCTCTAAACACACACGGCACACCACAAAACATATGAAACATCATCACTACTAAATAGGGGAGTGAGATATATCGTCTGCGATAATATCGTAATTGTTGTTTTAACGATGTGCGATTTGACATTATCGAGTATTTTGCAAAAAACATTCAAAACATCCCTACAGAGCGCACGCATGCATCACGTGAAGCCTAGACTAGTGCGCGTGCGCATTTAGTGTGTGTTCTTTCACTGCATGATTCAGGCTATTAAAATGCATTTAGAATGATCACAAATTCAAGACATGATGGCAGAAAATGTATATATTTATACCACTTCATATAGTTATTCAGTTTCACACGAAGAGTGCCGTTTTTCTCCAAAAATTACCATGATTTCAAATGTGACGTTGAATTCAGTAAACAATAAGTTAATTAAGAGACTTATGTTTCAGACACCATATTGCTTGTTTTTGCTTTATACATAATAAAATGCAGAATACAGCCACAGCGCTGTTTTGTGTCTCTGAGCAACACGACGGTGTTTCGTTCCTGAATGAATCACTCGTTTAAATGATTCGGTTCAATCGCAATGACTCACTTATTAACAGTGATTTGCTGCCACCTACTGGCGGCTTTAATTTCGGCTTTTTTTTCATGTTTTAAATCATATCAGTATTCAACGTTTTATGTTTAATATATCAAAACATTATTTATGCATTTGTAATTGCAGGTTAAAAGCATTCATGTCTTGCATTAAACAAAATACATGTGTGTAAATGCATCTAAATGCCACGTCAGATGCAGCTTCTGTGTGGATTTCATTTGCTCGGTAACAGCCCAAATGTCTTACTATTCTAATTCCCTGATTAAATGTAAGAATTTGACTCAAAAGATAATGGACACTTTTAGAAAAAATGGCTTTATAAAGGTAAAAATGCAAAAATAAAAGTTTTAACTTATTGGAAAAGATGAATTTCTATCAGTATGAACCGACCACCACACAGAATATTAAAAACATTAGGAGTCAGCTGTCTTTGGCAGTCCTTAAGATACCGGCACAATAACACACTTACACAAATGGCACAAATATCGTCTATTTATCGTTATTGATAAAATCCCATAAAATATCGAGATATCATTTTTTGTCAATATCGCACACCCCTGATATTATATCAACATTCTGATATTATATAGACCGTTCAATGTTACACGGATCAATCCGTCAAATTACACGCATGTAATCTGTGAGATGACGGTCATTCAATTCTGACTTTATAACACGCAATTGTGAGAAGAAGAAAAAAGTCAGAATTGTGAGATAAAAAGTCGCAATTACCTTGTTTTATTCTTTATTTAGTGGCGGAAACGGGCTTCCATAGAAAATTCCTAATTTTTAAAATGTCTATTTTTACAGACTCTTCTTAGAGCGTAGCATACGAACCAACTTCTAATAATACACTGCTCAAAACTACGATTGTTCACAATGTAGTTTTACTAGCTAATAAAAAAAAACGTAAAACTGCGCAGCAATGCGAGTTCCATGTTGTATTTAAAAATAGTTATTTATATTATTTTTATGAACAGATCTAAATCAACATATCTAAAATATATTTTTGTCACTGGTTCGAAAACAAATGATTCGTAAAGGATTCTAAGCTTCGTTCGGAAAGCGCCCGGGTGTTCTCGCCAGTCTTGAATTTTAACGTTATTATTATTTTATTTATTTTTTCCCCTTTATTCAGTTCCATCGCACGAAGGGACAATGCAAACAGGGAAACGTTGCACATCTCAAAGCATGCAAAACAGAACAACAGCAACAACAAAAACGCTAAATTAATACAAACATATATATATATATATATATATATATATATATATACGCATATATATAAAATAAAAATAACAGAATGAAAAGAAAAAAAAAACACATACATTAGGGCAGTTACATAATTTTGAAAAGCTTTAGAATTTGTATTGTTTCTGTTAGCTTCTTATTTTGTGATCTCAAATTAGAAAGGGTTTCAAAGTATATTTTAAGATCGGTGTCACAAACCCTAACACATGATGGTTTCTTTTGAATTATGAATATAAAACTCTGCGAAGACAAGTAACAGATTAATAACATAAATGTGTGTATGAGGAAAAAGATGGGTTTCGATAACAAAGTAAAACATCACGAGGTTCTAAATGAAGGGCTGTGTTTAATTTTTAAATGTCATGTCTAATTTAAAAAGTCAACCCAAAATGAAATAGAAAAATCTATTTATCACAAACACTATGCATATATCTGCTAACAACTGCATTTACATGATGATATCTGTGAATCACTGTGTAAAGTACTTCTTTAGAAATGACATATTTATATGGTAACATCCAAATGCTGCGCCAAGACACACAATGAGGTTTAAGCCATTCTGATGGACTATTTTAGCGTTGTGTGTTACCTGAACTAAAGTCTGCAGCTGGCTGATGAACTGTTTGTGCATGGCTTCGGTCAGCTGGGGGTTCTGCTTCGACACAGGCTGGAAACAGTGGGAAAACCTGTCGAAACTGACACACAGAGTGGAGCTAACTTAACAAAAACACACCATGCGGAGGAAGGGGAACGCTGTATTAGCATTAGCATTAGCGTTAGCATTAGCGTTACCTGGCGTTGTCCAGCAGCCACTGCAGACTCTTCTCCATCACTTTACCGAACAGCTTGAGTCTCGGTTTAGATTGCGACGACTTAACCGAGTCGTTCCGACGAGACGAGCCACGTTCGTCCACTTTATCCACACTGCTTTCCGCGGAGACGGATCCGCCGCTCTTCTCGGGCTCCGCCATGTTTCTGTTGATGTTTACAAACGGGCCCGCCAACAGCAAGCGCGTCACGCTACGGAAAGCGAGCAGCCGCCAGTTTCAAACCGTACACGCAAAACGCGTTTCTTCCTCTTTAAAGGCGGATGGCATACAACTTTTCGGTGCATTAACGCCCCCTACTGAGTAAGAGTGTGGGTAAGGGTCATAATCTAAGTTTCGAGTTTTATTTGTCATGCCTACAGGTGTCAGAGACAGAATCTACATTGCAACCCTTGGAATGCACTATATTCGAAGCCTATATGTTTCCTCGAGTGTTTCTTCCTGTTACTCTATATTTACCAACAATCTATGCATGCATATAAAAGCATCTCCCTGTTCTTTCTTCTTCTTCCTATTGCCATCTATCCCTCACATGTTGTTTGGGTAAACCCTTCGGTTCACTCTTACTATACTTTTTTCCATCTATAGCACACATGTACATACAATTTATTCTTTTTTTTGTGGTTTATATTTATGCATGTGTATTTTATTCACATCTCACTTTTATTATCTGTGTGTTGTTGTTGTCTCCGTGTACTGGAAGCGTGTGACACTATAACAAATTCCTTGTATGTGCAAGCATACTTGGCAATAAAGCTCTTTCTTTCTTTAACAGCAGCTGTGTTGCTTTCTTAGCTAGTCCAGGAGTGTGCGAGCATATCCGCGTCCCGAAGAGAGGACAACAACTCCTGCACCTTTGACTCGGCGAGGGTCTCTGACATGATTACTTTATTGCAGCCTAATAACACTTCACACCTGCACTAGCAGAAAAGTCACACGGGACTTCAGTGCTGTCCCTGTAAACAGAACAAAACACAGCCTCTAAGTGTATTTTATACAGTACTGTCATAGGTTGTGTTGTTTTAAATATGTGCAGTAAATAAATGTGTATTTTATTATATTTATAGAAGTCTCTTATGTTCACCAACACTGCATTTATTTAATTATTAAATACAGGAAAAGCTGTAAAATATTATTACAAGCTGTTTTTAATGTGAATATAACTGATTTCTGTGATGCAGCGCTGAAAATCATCTTCAGAAATGATTTTAATATGCTGATTTGCTGCTCAATTATTATTGGTGTTCAATTAATAATGTGAAAGAGTTTTTGCTTCTTAATATTTGTGTGATACATTTATTGTTATCTATACAAAGTTCATTGAACAGCATTTATTTGAAATTATTATTATTATAAATTTTTTTTGTCAACATTATAAATGTCTTTACTCTCACTTTTGATTTATTTATTTTTTACTTTTGGTCAGTTAAAATAATAAAAGTATTAATTTCTTCCCTTTTTTTTTACCCCAAATCGTTGAATGGTAGTGTATCACGGTTTCTGCTAAAATATTGTGCAGCACAACTGTGTTCAACATTGATAATAATCAGAAATGTTTCTCGAGCAGCAGATCAGCATATTATACTGATTTCTGAATTAAATGATGCTGAAAATTCAACATTACATCACAGGAATAAAATACATTTTAAAATATAATAAAACGGAAAATAAAAAAATGACTGTTTTCACTGTATTTTTTGATCAAATGAATGAAATCTGGAAAAATATATAATGTAAATATATATGTGCAAACATGTATAGTCTATATTTGAATGGCGTGTAATTGCTCTGTACAGATTTGAATGTTTCTCAGTGCTACTGTCATGATGAAGAACCGCGGAGCTAAGCTGACACGTGATCACATTCATCAGATGACACGCATAACCACACGAGATATTCATAAATAATATTTACCTTGATGCATGGTGCTTTATTTTTCTAAATACTGACAAAAAATAAAGTTTTTGTTTACATAACATATGCATACTGTGTTTCTTTATTATGTATATATAAATACAAACACGTGCATGTATATATTTAAGAAAAATGTGTTATGTTTATATATTAAATATATTTATATATCAATATGTATACTGAATGTGTGTGTATTTATATATACATAATATATAAACGCAGTACACACACATATATTATGCAAACAAAAACTTATATTTTGGATGCGATTAATCGCGATTAATCGTTTGACAGCACTACTTAAAATTATATATTATTTTGCATTATTTAATTCATATTACGTCATATCGCTTTATGTCAGAAACGAAGACCTTTATCCTCTTTTATCCGCAAAACTAAATTATTGTGCATGCTTTTCTGTGTATTGTCACTCAAATAAGTCACACACTGAGGTTAACCCCTTAGCATTCCTGTAAAATTGGCCTAAAACGCCTAAAAAAGGCATACCCGGAGCACTACTTAAAATTATATATTATTTTGCATTATTTAATTCATATTACGTCATATCGCTTTATGTCAGAAACGAAGACCTTTATCCTCTTTTATCCGCAAAACTAAATTATTGTGCATGCTTTTCTGTGTATTGTCACTCAAATAAGTCACACACTGAGGTTAACCCCTTAGCATTCCTGTAAAATTGGCCTAAAACGCCTAAAAAAGGCATACCCAGAGTAAATTGCATGCTATTCTTGAACCATTTGGAGTATATGCATGGTTCTGGTCTCTTTTGAAAGGTGACACTCTGAGGTGTGTTCCCCAACAGCCAGAATCACAAAAATCTCAGCTTTCCAAAGATATAGGACATGTTTACCTTTATTTATTTATTTATTTTGCTGGTCTCGAAGTTAACCCTCAAAGCATGTAGTGCACCGCGGACGGCACACTGGAGCTGTATGAGGTTAATGACTTTGACTATGTTCACCAGGTATAACTGCGTAGGCCTCACATTTGGAAAAGTGGACACTGGACAATCTGGAGCAGTTGCCGAGAGGCGAGTCCATTTCTCTAGTGTCTTCCTCTCAAACTCAGCACCAGTTCAGGGATATATCATCGGCACATTTAACTTTGCAGCCCTATGATAAGGTGAAGACACGCGCTTCTGTGTTTGAATGAAATACTGCAGAGACGAAAGAAACTTAGCAAGCCTGAGGAACTGAAGACTCACAGATCAGCAAAAAAGACAAATAAGACTCAGTATTATGAACCCACACACGCTGTTCTCCCTCTGAACAGATGGACTGAATAGTGCAGCACATCATCTACACAAATGCCTCACATGTGGAACCTTTCCTGTTAGCTTTAATCTCCACTACGACTTTCATTTTTAGTTTACAGGAAACATTTTTTGGTGGGGAAAAAAATTAAAAGTTACACGAGTCGACACATAAACCTATGATGTGCAAACAGCTGTGTTTGCGTTCATATTCTGGCTTCTGGCTTTTTATAATAAATGCATTCAGTGTATCTTAGGGTTTGTCCTAGGCCATATTCTTTACATTCATTCTCTGCATTGATGGGCGAAATCCTTTTTAAATTGCATTACTCTTTTACTCCAAGGGAGTCCGCCATGGTGAGGGTTTTCCAATTACGGTTTGATCTAAAAAATATTAGGCTTTAAACAAAACAAAAAGACACAACATTAAGTTAACTTCCCCTAAAGATAAAAAGCTAAATGTTTCACCGTCTCTGATTATGTAATGCAAGCATCTTAAAGTATGCAATTGCATGAAGATGACATTTTATTATAGGCCAGGTTTAAAATGCAATAGTCAGTTTTATCAGAGGGCTACTAAAGTTTGGTCACTGTTATGTCAGCAATGCAGAGAAACCTGGAGTAATACTGTACGATTAACTGAGAGTCTGTTTCAAAGTACGTGAAAAATTAAAAACTTAATACTTTTCTATACTTTACTCCAGGTCCTTTCCAGGTTTTTTTTTTTTTTGGGATACATTGTAGCAATAGCCAACAATACATTGTATGGGTCGAACTTATCCATTTTTCTTTTATGCCAAAAATCATTAGGATATTAAGTAAAGATCATGTTCCATGAAGATATTATGTAAATTTCCTACCGTAAATATACCAAAACGTAATGTTTGATTAGTAATATGCATTGCTAAGAACTTCATTTGGACAACTTTAAAGATGATTTTCTCAATATTTAGATTTTTTTGCACCCTCAGATTCCAGATTTTCAAATAGTTGTATCTCAGCCAAATATTGTCCTGTCCTAACAAACCATACATCAATGGAAATCTCATTTATTCAGCTTCAGATGATGCATACATCTCAATTTCACAAAATTGACCCTTATGACTGGTTTTGTGCTCCTGGGTCACATTTTTGCTCACATCAACTTCTGGCTAAAATCTAATGCAAGAGTTGGAATCTGTTTCAGGCTAATCTTTCAGACTCCCCTCGCCTGAACAGGAGTGTGTTATTGAGAGCTGCTGCCACTGAACGCTCAGAAAACACATGTGAGAGATGCACAGAGGACAGTAAACGGCGTGGTATGGCTTTATACACGCCTGGAAAGTATGCATGATGCGTTACAAATTAACTTTGTACATAAAGTTTCGATTTGCAATTTGTACACCTGTTTTGCTTTGAAATGTACTCTTCAGAGGGCAATACCACACATAATCATCCGAGCATGACGGTTCTGTATCTGAAGCTGGACTGTAAGTTCACGTAAATAAAAACAATTCAGTTCAGTCTGAGTTTAAGGGTTGATGTCACCCTACGGTTTCTTTGATGGCAACAGCAGGCGTCGGTCCTATATGAGTCCAGATGTAGCCTTTTTCTGGACGAACCGGTAATGTTGGGAAAGGGCAGCTTCTGGATTTGAAATACTCTGATGGGGCGTGACACACAAACTCCAGGTACTCCATTTTTCTTGGCAAGTCCTCCTCAGGGCCTAAGCAAAGATATCCAGGATTACCAACTCAATTTAAATATCCTTTAACAATGAATTAATCAACGCAGGCCTGACATTCGGAGTAGAGCACATCTGTCTGCAATAGGGTGTGCGATACTGACAAAATAATCTCTCAATATTTTTTTTGACTTTTTTCAATAATGTTAATTAAACAATATTTTGCAGAGTGTTTTGTGCTGGTACCTTGGCTGGTTTATGGATAATTTGATATGACACTAAAACAAAGTCCCTGTCTTAGCGTGCGATTCATTGATTCAAACGATTCGTTCAAAACGGCTGATTTTTGAATCACTGACTGAAATGATTCATTCAGGAACGAAACACTGCAGTGTTGCTCTGAGATGCACAAATGTGAGCCTGGAGCACAAAAGCAGTGTTAAGTCGCTGGGGTATATTTGTAGCAATAGCCAACAATACATTGTATGGGTCAAAATGATAGATTATGCCAAAAATCATTAGGATATTAAGTGAACCATGTTCCATGAAGATATTTTGTAAATGTCCTACCGTAAATATATCAAAACTTAATTTTTGATTAGTAATATGCATTGCTAAGAACTTCATTTGAACAACTTTAAAGATGATTTTCTCAATATTTAGATTTTTTTGCACCCTCAGATTCCAGATTTTCAAATAGTTGCATCTCAGCCAAATATTGTCCTATCCTAACAAACCTTATGCTTATTTATTCAGCTTTCAGATGATGTATAAATCTCAATTTAAACAAATTGACCCTTATGACTGCTTTTGTGCTCCAGGGCCACAAATGTTCAGCTCCAGTTTTGATTGGAACTCTTTTCATTGTCAAAACAGAAAAACAGACAATATTGTGTCTAAAATGTAACTCGCTCAATATTAACTTCTTGTTTGTTGAACAGTAGCATAAAATGAATATCACATTTGCATGAGCAAGGAACAAAAACAACGTGTTCCTGCATGAACTTACCAACAATGTATGTGCCAGGATCAAACCGATCTCGAGGACTGGCCTGAGTCGGGATCAGCCAAGTTAACGCCGCGCTTTTCTCACAGTACTGATCCTGGACGAAACCACGAATCTGTGCGTAATACGGCTTACCGTCGTCCTCGTCTGTTACTTTAATGACATCTCCTGTTTGATAATAGACGCCCTGAACACAAGACGAGTAGCTTAGTGAATAAATAAGTGGCAGATAGAAAAACACTTTAAACAAACACTCTGAACAGTAGAAAGGAGTGATGATTATTAGGGCTGTGCGATATTGAAGAAAAATGCGATGTGCGATAACTCATTAAATAATGCGATATTCGATACGATAATGCTTAAAGTGTCACATGCTCAGATGAAACAGTTTTACTCAGCTGTTGCCGAGTCAGTTCTGTGAACTTCTACAACTATCTTGTGTCATATATATATATGGTTATTAGTATGTATGTATGTATCAAGAGCTCCTGTAAAACCACAACACATTCCTCGTGTTTGCGCACACTTAAGTGACGAATAAAGCTCATTCTGATTCTGATTCTAGTAAGAAAGCACCCAAACAACAACTTCTGAAAGTGAACGGTAGTGTTTTACTCGAGCATTACATAAAAATGTAATTTTAACATTGGTGTAATCCTTTTAACCTGAGTTTAGGAACTGAATAATACAAAGGAAAAATAAAAACCTGCTTAGAATTTACTCTTTGAATTCAATATGCACTGATTCTTATTTAAGCTACAGAAGTTATTTAGGTCAGAGCAGTGAGTTATTTTCTCTTTGTCTTTTGTTCATGGCCCCAAATATTGCAAACTGTAGCGATATGCATATTGCGATATTTCGATAGCCCTAATGATTACCTTGTAAAACATGGACTCTGATGTGACGATCGTTGACACGGACTCTGGTGCTTTGATAGGCTATGGAAATATAAGAAGAGAAGGAGAAATAATGCCATTGAAGCATTTTCACCCAAAAATTAAAATGCAATGAAAATATGTTCAACCTCAGGCCTGGTGCAGATGAGTTTGTTTCATAATAAGATTTAAGGAAATTTAGCATTGCATCACTAATGGATCCTCTGCAGTGATAGAGGACTCTCATTTTAGCCAGAAGTGGATTTGTCTTATGCAAACTGTAGCGATATGCATATTGCGATATTTCGATAGCCCTAATGATTACCTTGTAAAACATGGACTCTGATGTGACGATCGTTGACACGGACTCTGGTGCTTTGATAGGCTATGGAAATATAAGAAGAGAAGGAGAAATAATGCCATTGAAGCATTTTCACCCAAAAATTAAAATGCAATGAAAATATGTTCACCCTCAGGCCTGGTGCAGATGAGTTTGTTTCATAATAAGATTTAAGGAAATTTAGCATTGCATCACTAATGTATCCTCTGCAGTGATAGAGGACTCTCATTTTAGCCAGAAGTGGATTTGTCTTAATTAGTTTCAGCTTTTGTCTTCTCCAGATGTTAACTGATGGACTGGAGTGCTGTGGATTACTTGTGATGCTTTTATCAGCTGTTTGGACTCTCATTCTGACGGAACCCATTCACATCCATTGGTGCGCAAGTGATGCAATGCTACATTTCTCCAAATCTGATGAAGAAGCAAACTCATCCTAATCTTCGATGGCTTGAGGGTGAGTGCATTTTCATTTTTGGGTGAACTATTCCTTTAACCCACATACTGGAGGAAGAAAACACCCAGAAACAATCCTGAATGAAACGCACTTACATTTTTCAATTTGAAAACGTGTCGTCTACCCTTTCCTTTGGTCGAGACTTTCTTCTCAGAGGCCGGAGCTTTGTACTTGGTGCTCCGTAACCGAGCGGAGCGTCTGTGGATTTCTTGTTTGGACTATAAAATACAAGATTAGTTTTTTAAAGCTTTGTATAATGGTATTTAGAAGTAAACATAATATAACTGCTTGATGGGGGCGACCCGCTCCATGTAGAAAACTAATCAGACTAGAGTTACTTTTTTATGGATTACATGATTGCATACGGTTTACACAATAGCAAAAAATTATTCATAACTCATCGATTCTCCTTCATGCCATCTTTTAAATTTTCCTTTCTAAACTAGCTTATATGCACTTGGAAAGTCTTCCAGTTTTGTGGACATTCACACGAAGTCACTGTCACTGCATTTTGACCATTGGATTTACAAAAATCATTTCAGGTTTGAACATTGCATCAACTACTGACAAACACATTAGTTTTAATTTGAATTATCACTCTGTAGGTTATTTAACCATGTTTTTCTATATCTTTAGAAGGTTTTTGTCTTTCAAACACATTAAAATGCACAAATTCATTAATTCACAAACGTTTTGACTCATCTGATCCTCTTTCAGCTAATATATTTTTACTTAAAGTACCCCAGAGATATTAAAATGAGATCACATTTGCATGTTTATGGTTCTGTGACATTACGTTTTTATGATTTAATAAATTATTAGCTTTTCATTAAACTCATAAACCCGCTGCAGTTCCTTCACAAACCCAGTTTGGGAAACCTTGATGCAAACTCCATATAATGGACTTCTATGGTTCCCCCCTGAGTTTAAACATCCAAAATGCAGTTTAAATGCAGCTTCAAAGAGCTCTAAACGACCCCAGCCGAGGAAGAAGAGTCTTATCTAGCGAAACCATTGGTTATTTAAAAAAAATAATACTTTTTAAACTCAAACGCTCCTCTTGTCTAGCTCTGGGTGAACTCTGTTTTTCCGGTTCAATACAGTTAGGGTACGTCTAAAAACTCCCACCTCATCTTCTCCTCCAACTTCAAAATCGTCCTAAATCGCTGTTTTGCCGGTTTTTTGTAAAGGGCATTTGATCTTCTTTGCATGTTCACTTTAGGGCCTTTCGCACCGCTTTAGTTTCAGAACTAAATGGACAGTACTAAAGTACTGGGACGATTTTGCGCGAACTATTTCTCAGTAGCATTTAAAGGGTTGCATTCGCACCGACAGTGTGTACTAGGAAGTGATGTAAGCCGGTCGACAGCGACGTCATTTGTGCGCGGCGTTCAACAACAGAAACATAGAAGAACAACATTAACAACAGGAGGACGGAGGACGCTGTGATCGGAGCTGTGTGTTTGTGGTGTCTCACGGGTTTCACAATAATGGACATGGAAAGTCAACGTATACGTAAAGCGATTGAAAGAACGGAAAGGAGGACTAAGAATCTCCAACGACAACTGGCAGTGCTACATTTGCTACACGTGGCAGTGCTACATTTGCTACACGTGGCAGTGCTACATTTGCTACAACTGGCAGTGCTACATTTGCTACACGTGGCAGTGCTACATTTGCTACAAGTGGCAGTGCTACATTTGCTACAAGTGGCAGTGCTACATTTGCTACAACTGGCAGTGCTACATTTGCTACAATCATGGCGGGTGAGGGCGTTTTCATACGCGTTTGGCCAATCAATGTCTACTTACCAGATTAGTACCAGTTGTGCTGGTTAGACCCTGCTCTGGAGTAGGAGCTAATTTGGTTCTCGAAAAAGGCAGTACGGTACTAAAATCGCTCCCAGTTCCGGCGGTGCGAACACGCCGAAAAGTGGATAGTTCCACAATTAGTTCTGGTACTATGAAAAGGTTCCCGCGGTGCAAAAGGGCCTTTTGTAAACACTGGGTCGGTACTTCTGCAGCGATTTAGGACGATTTTGAAGATGAGGTGGGAGTTTTTAGACGTACCCTAACTGTATTGAACCGGAAAAAACAGGTTTGAGTTTAAAAAGTATATATTAACTTTTTTTTTTTTAGAAAATAACAGATGGTTTCGCTAGATAAGACCCTTCTTCCTCGGCTGGGGTCGTTCAGAGCTCTTTGAAGCTGCATTTAAACTGCATTTTGGCTGTTTAAACTCAGGGGGGAACCATAGAAGTCCATTATATGGAGAGGAATCCTGAAATGTTTTCCTCAAAAAACATAACTTCTTTAAGACTGAAGAAAGACATGAACATCTTGGATGACAAGGGGGTATTTTTTTTGTTCTTGGAAGTGAACTACTCCTTTAATAACAATGAATGGAATATATAGATAGATATATATATGGGTATGGTACAAGATTATCTTATTTAAATCAATGCAATAAACGAGATATGCCTAAAATGTGTGCTGTGATTGGATTACATTACTAACTATATTTTGTGTCATGTAATTTGTCATCAGTAACGGGTTAGTTAGTAAGTAATGTGCCCAGCTCTGTGTGCAAAGCTAGTTTTTAAGCAAGTCTTCAGACCTGTTTCCCTCCGCCGTTATTCTGCTGGATGCTGGAGGAAGCAGATGCTCCGGAGCCGCCGCTGCTTGAGCTTTTACTCGCGCAGCTGTTACACAAAATCTCCCCCTGGCTGCCTTTTTTCCACATGGAGGAAGAGTTGGTCTTGCAGACAGCGCAGCATGGTTTTAGACCGAGAGGCATGTTTGCTGAGCAGCAGCGGCAGCCTGCTAATGTTCACAATCGTTATTTCTGAATTAAACAGTCGTTTTTCCTGTAAGAGTGCAAGCCAAAACTACAATAAATGTCGATCTAAACAGACATCCTTCATTTTGAAAACAATGAATGATAAGTACCGGATGTTTCACCACGGGGGAAAAATCAACATCCGGGAGGAGAATTTGTAAATTTCATAATAAAGGTCCTGATTTCGCGATTCTTACTTTCAAAAGAAAAGTCTGGGGGAAAGTCTTCACTTGAGGGTGAGTGTGTGTGTGAGTGTGTGTGTGAGAGAGTGTAAGTGTGTGAGTGAGAGTGTCTGTGTGAGTCTGTCTGTGTGTGTGTGTGTGTGTGTGTGTGTGAGAGTGAGAGTGTAAGTGTGTGTGTGTGTGTGTGTGTGTGTGAGAGAGTGTGTGTGTGTGTGTGAGAGTGTGTGTGTGAGAGTGTGTGTGTGAGAGTGTGTGTGTGAGAGTGTGTGTGTGAGAGTGTGTGTGTGAGAGTGTGTGTGTGAGAGTGTGTGTGTGAGAGTGTGTGTGTGAGAGTGTGTGTGTGAGAGTGTGTGTGTGAGAGTGTGTGTGTGAGAGTGTGTGTGTGAGAGTGTGTGTGTGAGAGTGTGTGTGTGAGAGTGTGTGTGTGAGAGTGTGTGTGTGAGAGTGTGTGTGTGAGAGTGTGTGTGTGAGAGTGTGTGTGTGAGAGTGTGTGTGTGAGAGTGTGTGTGTGAGAGTGTGTGTGTGAGAGTGTGTGTGTGAGAGTGTGTGTGTGAGAGTGTGTGTGTGAGAGTGTGTGTGTGAGAGTGTGTGTGTGAGAGTGTGTGTGTGAGAGTGTGTGTGTGAGAGTGTGTGTGTGAGAGTGTGTGTGTGAGAGTGTGTGTGTGAGAGTGTGTGTGTGAGAGTGTGTGTGTGAGAGTGTGTGTGTGAGAGTGTGTGTGTGAGAGTGTGTGTGTGAGAGTGTGTGTGTGAGAGTGTGTGTGTGAGAGTGTGTGTGTGAGAGTGTGTGTGTGAGAGTGTGTGTGTGAGAGTGTGTGTGTGAGAGTGTGTGTGTGAGAGTGTGTGTGTGAGAGTGTGTGTGTGAGAGTGTGTGTGTGAGAGTGTGTGTGTGAGAGTGTGTGTGTGAGAGTGTGTGTGTGAGAGTGTGTGTGTGAGAGTGTGTGTGTGAGAGTGTGTGTGTGAGAGTGTGTGTGTGAGAGTGTGTGTGTGAGAGTGTGTGTGTGAGAGTGTGTGTGTGAGAGTGTGTGTGTGAGAGTGTGTGTGTGAGAGTGTGTGTGTGAGAGTGTGTGTGTGAGAGTGTGTGTGTGAGAGTGTGTGTGTGAGAGTGTGTGTGTGAGAGTGTGTGTGTGAGAGTGTGTGTGTGAGAGTGTGTGTGTGAGAGTGTGTGTGTGAGAGTGTGTGTGTGAGAGTGTGTGTGTGAGAGTGTGTGTGTGAGAGTGTGTGTGTGAGAGTGTGTGTGTGAGAGTGTGTGTGTGAGAGTGTGTGTGTGAGAGTGTGTGTGTGAGAGTGTGTGTGTGAGAGTGTGTGTGTGAGAGTGTGTGTGTGAGAGTGTGTGTGTGAGAGTGTGTGTGTGAGAGTGTGTGTGTGAGAGTGTGTGTGTGAGAGTGTGTGTGTGAGAGTGTGTGTGTGAGAGTGTGTGTGTGAGAGTGTGTGTGTGAGAGTGTGTGTGTGAGAGTGTGTGTGTGAGAGTGTGTGTGTGAGAGTGTGTGTGTGAGAGTGTGTGTGTGAGAGTGTGTGTGTGAGAGTGTGTGTGTGAGAGTGTGTGTGTGAGAGTGTGTGTGTGAGAGTGTGTGTGTGAGAGTGTGTGTGTGAGAGTGTGTGTGTGAGAGTGTGTGTGTGAGAGTGTGTGTGTGAGAGTGTGTGTGTGAGAGTGTGTGTGTGAGAGTGTGTGTGTGAGAGTGTGTGTGTGAGAGTGTGTGTGTGAGAGTGTGTGTGTGAGAGTGTGTGTGTGAGAGTGTGTGTGTGAGAGTGTGTGTGTGAGAGTGTGTGTGTGAGAGTGTGTGTGTGAGAGTGTGTGTGTGAGAGTGTGTGTGTGAGAGTGTGTGTGTGAGAGTGTGTGTGTGAGAGTGTGTGTGTGAGAGTGTGTGTGTGAGAGTGTGTGTGTGAGAGTGTGTGTGTGAGAGTGTGTGTGTGAGAGTGTGTGTGTGAGAGTGTGTGTGTGAGAGTGTGTGTGTGAGAGTGTGTGTGTGAGAGTGTGTGTGTGAGAGTGTGTGTGTGAGAGTGTGTGTGTGAGAGTGTGTGTGTGAGAGTGTGTGTGTGAGAGTGTGTGTGTGAGAGTGTGTGTGTGAGAGTGTGTGTGTGAGAGTGTGTGTGTGAGAGTGTGTGTGTGAGAGTGTGTGTGTGAGAGTGTGTGTGTGAGAGTGTGTGTGTGAGAGTGTGTGTGTGAGAGTGTGTGTGTGAGAGTGTGTGTGTGAGAGTGTGTGTGTGAGAGTGTGTGTGTGAGAGTGTGTGTGTGAGAGTGTGTGTGTGAGAGTGTGTGTGTGAGAGTGTGTGTGTGAGAGTGTGTGTGTGAGAGTGTGTGTGTGAGAGTGTGTGTGTGAGAGTGTGTGTGTGAGAGTGTGTGTGTGAGAGTGTGTGTGTGAGAGTGTGTGTGTGAGAGTGTGTGTGTGAGAGTGTGTGTGTGAGAGTGTGTGTGTGAGAGTGTGTGTGTGAGAGTGTGTGTGTGAGAGTGTGTGTGTGAGAGTGTGTGTGTGAGAGTGTGTGTGTGAGAGTGTGTGTGTGAGAGTGTGTGTGTGAGAGTGTGTGTGTGAGAGTGTGTGTGTGAGAGTGTGTGTGTGAGAGTGTGTGTGTGAGAGTGTGTGTGTGAGAGTGTGTGTGTGAGAGTGTGTGTGTGAGAGTGTGTGTGTGAGAGTGTGTGTGTGAGAGTGTGTGTGTGAGAGTGTGTGTGTGAGAGTGTGTGTGTGAGAGTGTGTGTGTGAGAGTGTGTGTGTGAGAGTGTGTGTGTGAGAGTGTGTGTGTGAGAGTGTGTGTGTGAGAGTGTGTGTGTGAGAGTGTGTGTGTGAGAGTGTGTGTGTGAGAGTGTGTGTGTGAGAGTGTGTGTGTGAGAGTGTGTGTGTGAGAGTGTGTGTGTGAGAGTGTGTGTGTGAGAGTGTGTGTGTGAGAGTGTGTGTGTGAGAGTGTGTGTGTGAGAGTGTGTGTGTGAGAGTGTGTGTGTGAGAGTGTGTGTGTGAGAGTGTGTGTGTGAGAGTGTGTGTGTGAGAGTGTGTGTGTGAGAGTGTGTGTGTGAGAGTGTGTGTGTGAGAGTGTGTGTGTGAGAGTGTGTGTGTGAGAGTGTGTGTGTGAGAGTGTGTGTGTGAGAGTGTGTGTGTGAGAGTGTGTGTGTGAGTGTCTGTGTCTGTGTCTGTGTGTGTGTGTGCGTTTTTGTGACAAAGGTATAACAGGTATTACAAGGAGAAGGTGACTTTTCAGGACATTACCCCATGTCCCCACTTTTCAAAACGCTTATAAATCACACAGAATGGAGTGTATTGAAAATCTGAAATAGCACAAAGTCTCCTGTGAGGGGTAGGTTTAGGGGTAGGGTTGGTGTAGGGCAATAGAATATACGGTCTGTACAATATAAAAACCATTACGCCTATGGGATGTCCCCATAAACCATAAAAATAAACCTGTGTGTGTGTGTGTGTGTGTTTGTGTGTGTGTGTGTAAACTTAAACATTTAAACACAACTTTTATTTATTTTACAGTATTGTTGTTTTTTCTTTTGTTTTTAAGAATATAAGCATTGCTATTGAAAATCTAGACATTAACATGAATAGAAACCTACAATTCAAAGCAATTCAAGGTATTTCACATAAATACATATGGGGGAAAAAATATCCCTTAACTGTAAATTTTAATTTGTTAACGTTACTTAAAAAAATCTTGCAAACTTGTTGCCTCAATATATCCAAGTTCACCCAGAAGCCAATTTATGAAAACTTGAATATACTAAGTAACTATAAATAGATTTTTCTAAGGCAATACGTTTGCAAAATGTTTTGAAGTTAAATGAAAACTTACAATGTAATAACCCTTGGCAAACAAATCAGATCTGACACTTTTATAATCATATATGAATATATTGGTCAAATCGTTACCAGCACTGTTTGGCTGCAGATCATGCAAAACAGGGAACATATCAAGTAAACTGCAAATTAAAATTTAAGGTTAATGCTTACATTAAAAAATATATAATCATCAAATAAAATACAAAATACCACCACCGTAAATACTTAAATAAACAATAGCTAAAAAAACGGTGAGATTAAGATGTAAAAACTGGTCATTACTTACAACACAAGATGGTTGAATCAAAACGGGCGATCTCTTTTCATTTAAAATGGTTACTGGAAAAAAAGCCAGGCTATACAATAACTATAATCCCCAACTCTAGATGGTCTATTATTTCTTTCACCTTATATCATGATGCCATTTAAAGACACAATAAAGTACAATAAAAATGAATAGTTCACCCAAAAATGAAAATATACAGTGAATGGGTGCCGTCAGAATGAGATAAAAACATCACAAGTAATCCACAGCACTCCAGTCCATCAGTGAACATCTGGAGAAGACAAAAGCTGAAACAAATCCAGCATTAAGACGCTTGAACTTTAAACTGAGTCCATAATCTATAATAACGCTTCCTCCAGTGAAAAAGTCTGTGCTTGATCTGAGCAGATTTCTCTCCTGATTACAGGTATTACAAGGAGAAGGTGACTTTTCAGGACATTACCCCATGTCCCCACTTTTCAAAACGCTTATAAATCACACAGAATGGAGTGTATTGAAAATCTGAAATAGCACAAAGTCTCCTGTGAGGGGTAGGTTTAGGGGTAGGGTTGGTGTAGGACAATAGAATATACGGTCTGTACAATATAAAAACCATTACGCCTATGGGATGTCCCCATAAACCATAAAAATAAACCTGTGTGTGTGTGTGTGTGTGTGTGTGTGTAAACTTAAACATTTAAACACAACTTTTATTTATTTTACAGTATTGTTGTTTTTTCTTTTGTTTTTAAGAATATAAGCATTGCTATTGAAAATCTAGACATTAACATGAATAGAAACCTACAATTCAAAGCAATTCAAGGTATTTCACATAAATACATATGGGGGAAAAAATATCCCTTAACTGTAAATTTTAATTTGTTAACGTTACTTAAAAAAATCTTGCAAACTTGTTGCCTCAATATATCCAAGTTCACCCAGAAGCCAATTTATGAAAACTTGAATATACTAAGTAACTATAAATAGATTTTTCTAAGGCAATACGTTTGCAAAATGTTTTCAAGTTAAATGAAAACTTACAATGTAATAACCCTTGGCAAACAAATCAGATCTGACACTTTTATAATCATATATGAATATATTGGTCAAATCGTTACCAGCACTGTTTGGCTGCACATCATGCAAAACAGGGAACATATCAAGTAAACTGCAAATTAAAATTTAAGGTTAATGCTTACATTAAAAAATATATAATCATCAAATAAAATACAAAATACCACCACCGTAAATACTTAAATAAACAATAGCTAAAAAAACGGTGAGATTAAGATGTAAAAACTGGTCATTACTTACAACACAAGATGGTTGAATCAAAACGGGCGATCTCTTTTCATTTAAAATGGTTACTGGAAAAAAAGCCAGGCTATACAATAACTATAATCCCCAACTCTAGATGGTCTATTATTTCTTTCACCTTATATCATGATGCCATTTAAAGACACAATAAAGTACAATAATCGTGTAAAATGAAAAGAGAAAAAGATCATCAGTGTGAGCGCAGCAGAATTTGAAAAAACAAAGAAAAAATCTCTTCATATGAAACCTTCCAACAATTATGTATAAGTAATAGAAATCAAACTACAGTATTTATGATTGTTAATAAGATTGTGAAATGTGCATTCTGCACTCACATTAAAGGAATAGTTCACCCAAAAATGAAAATATACAGTGAATGGGTGCCGTCAGAATGAGATAAAAACATCACAAGTAATCCACAGCACTCCAGTCCATCAGTGAACATCTGGAGAAGACAAAAGCTGAAACAAATCCAGCATTAAGACGCTTTGTAAAATGAAAAGAGAAAAAGATCATCAGTGTGAGCGCAGCAGAATTTGAAAAAACAAAGAAAAAATCTCTTCATATGAAACCTTCCAACAATTATGTATAAGTAATAGAAATCAAACTACAGTATTTATGATTGTTAATAAGATTGTGAAATGTGCATTCTGCACTCACATTAAAGGAATAGTTCACCCAAAAATGAAAATATACAGTGAATGGGTGCCGTCAGAATGAGATAAAAACATCACAAGTAATCCACAGCACTCCAGTCCATCAGTGAACATCTGGAGAAGACAAAAGCTGAAACAAATCCAGCATTAAGACGCTTTAACTTTAAACTGAGTCCATAATCTATAATAACGCTTCCTCCAGTGAAAAAGTCTGTGCTTGATCTGAGCAGATTTCTCTCCTGATTCAGACCAGACCACTTTGTCACTGGAGGAAGTGTTATTATGGATTATTATGGACTGTATTTTAGCTGGAAGCAACAGTTCTAGGCAGTAGTTAAAAAGTAAAAGAAGTGAAATATTGTGATGTTTTTATCAGCTCTCATTCTGACGAGAATTAATGTGCTGCTGTTCCAAATCTTAGCATGAAGAGCCAATTAAGTCAGCCCTTACATAAAATACAGATAAACAGGTACAAATTATGCTTTGACAAATACAAAAGATAAGAATCAAGGACAAACATTGCACAGTCAAACTGATACTTTCTGAAAAGCCATGTGCATCATAATGTATGAGGCTAAATTTGGATGTAGATGGAAAAGCCCCTTGGGACTGATATTGACGTGGCGGTAGATTAATTAATTGCTTGGCCCAGTCGATTAAGGTAGCACAGAAATGTGGAGGGTAATTAATTCTTGGGGAAGCATAGCGGATGGTGACTCAGGGGCTGAGCTGTTAACATTCCCACCCAAAACACCCACCAACACACATCTAGTGCCAACAACACCATACAACTCTGAAACTAGTTAGATTTTCATCTCTGTTAGAGTGCAGAAACGGAGACCCAGATGTCAGGAACAGTTTTTGAATGCAATTAAATGCACTGTTCACCCAAAAATGAAAATTTGCTGAAAATACTCACATTCATAATAATAATATTCCACAAGTAACACACCACTCCAGTCCATCAATTAACATATTGTGAAGTGAAAAGCTGCGTGTTTGTAAGATACAAATCCAGCATTAAGGTGTTTTAACTTTAAACTGTCACTTCTGGCCAAAATACCAGGCTATAATCCATAACACTTTCTCTTGTGAAAAAGTCAATCCCCTGTTTTCCTCCTTACATCAAAATCTACCTATATGTATTGTTTTTGTGAATCTGTTTTTTGTATCTGTGCATATTTCTCTCCAAGACAAGATTACTTTTTTCACTGGAGAAAGCATTATTATGGATTATTGACTCATATTTTATCCGGAAACAACATTTTGAAGTTTAAAAAAAGTGTTAATAATGGGTTTGTTTCTTACAAACATGCCACTTTTCACTTCACAGTATGTTAGTTGATGAACTGGAGTGGTGTGGTTTACTTGTGGATTATTGTGATGTTTTTATCAGCTGTATCAGCTCTCATTCTGACGGCCCCCATTCACTGCAGAGCATCCATTGCTGAGACACTGATGCAATCATACATTTCCACACACACATGTCCACACACACACTCACACACACACACACTCACACGCACATGCACACGCACACACACTCACACTCACTCACACACACTCACACACTCTCACACACACATGCACACGCACACTCCCACTCTCACTCACACACACACACACACACACTCACACTCACTCGCACACGGACACACACACACACTCACACACTCTCACACGCACACACGCACACACACACACACACACACACACACACTCACTCACTCACCACACTCACACTCACTCACACACACACACTCACTCACACTCACTCACACACACACTCACACACACTCACACACACGCACACGCACACACTCACACTCACACTCACTCACACGCACACACGCACACACACTCACACACACACACACGCACACACACACACACACACACAAAATAAGTCTCTTATGCTCACAGATGCTGCATTTATTTGGTCAAGAAAGTATTAAAAACACTAATATTGTATAAATACGCCCATTGGCAGATATTTTTGCTTGTTTTAAGCAAGAAACTAACACAATTAGTTTTTTTTTTGTTTAAAGACATAATATCTTAAGTCATTTTACTTGTCAAGTAAATGCATCCTGATTCAAGAATTCATAGATATTTAGAAAACAAGACAAAAATACTAAGGAAGAAACAGTGTTCTGTTTCACTGAATGTGTAAGTGGAAGGTAATTTGGCATTTTATGCTCTACATTGTGCTTCAAACACATTTAAAATGAGGCAACTGCTTACCTGCTCAGCTACGAGCGCTGTCAGGTGCCATCAAATCAGCCATGTTTATGTTCAGTCATGGCCTGGAGTCCTAAAGTCAGTTTGCCAAGACTTCCGGCAAAAAGAGGGCTGCAGATGAATCTCAATAATGAGCCATGTGCTCCAAACAGCAGGATTCTTGTGCATCTCCTGTTCAAGCTGTCACTGTGAGTACGCTTGCTTTGCCACCCAAACAAGGCAACAGCGGGCTTAAAGTGTGCTGCCCCATTCTATAATAGAGGATTATTTAAATATCTGAATATTCAATCAGGAGGAAATAATTAAGCACTCTCAAATCAGCCCTGCATCCGTTTGGGATATTGACATATGTGCAGCGAACAGTAAGATCCTTAATTAGCAGCTATGCCTCTTTAACATCTCAGACCTGCCAGTTTATGCATGACATATATGAGAAAAATATATTTATACACTACCAGTCTAACAGTAAGATTTGTAATGTTTCTTCTGCTCACCAAGCCTGCATTTCTTTGATCCAGAGTACAGCAAAAACAGATACATTTATAAATATTTTTACTATTTAAAATAACTGCTTTCTATGTTAATATACAGTAAACTGTAATTTATTCCTGTGATCAAAGCTGTATTTTCAGCATCATTACTCAAGCGTCACATGATCCTTCAGAAATCATTCTAATATGCTGATTTGCTGCTCAAGAAACATTTATTATTATTATTATTACGTTGAAAACAGCTGAGTTGAATTCTTTCAGGTTTCTTTGATGAATAGAAAGTTCAGAAGAACAGCATTTACCTGAAATAGAAATCTTTTGTAACATTATAAATGTCTTTATCGTCACTTCTGATCAATTTAAAGCATCCTTGCTAAATAAAAGTATTAATTTCTAGAATTTCTTTCAAAAAAATTTTTTTTTTTAATATACTGACTCCAAGCTTTTGAATGGCATAGTGTATAATGTTACAAAATATTTTTATTTCAGATAAATGCTGATCTTTGGATCTTTCTATTCATCAAAGAATCCTGAAAAAATGTACTCAACTGTTTTAAATATCGATAATAATAATAATAATTCGTCTCGAGCAGCAAATCAGCATATTATACTGATTTCTGAAGATCATGCGACACTGAAGACTGGAGGAATGATGCTGAAAATTCAGCTGCACATCACAGAAATACATTACAGTTTAACAGAGATTCACACAGAAAGCAGCTATTTTAAATAGGAAAAATATTTCACAATTTTACTGCTTTTGCTGTACTTTGGATCAAATAAATGCAGGCCTGGTGAGCAGAAGAGACTTCTTTAAAACACATTAAAAATCTAAACTGTTGACAGCTACATTCGAGCTAAATGGCCTCCATGCTGTTTTCCTGCACAGCTCATTAACTGGGTCCACATCTCACACAATGAAAATAACCCCCTCGTCCCTGCCGAAGCGCAGTGTTGTAACTAGGCACTGGGTTAAAAGGGGGAAAGCTTGTGAAAAAGGGGTCTCCGGGGGATCGCTCCTGAGTGAGTGAGTGACGTGACATGTGGCCAAGTATGGTGACCCATACTCGGAATTAGTGCTCTGCATTTACCCATCCAAAGTGCACACACACAGCAGTGAACACACACAAACCGTGAACACACACCCGGAGCAGTGGGCAGCCATTTATGCTGCGGCGCCCGGGGAATAGTTGGTGGTTCGGTGCCTTGCTCAAGGGCACCTCAGTCGTGGTATTGAAGGTGGGAGAGAGCGCTGTACATTCACTCCCCCCACCTACAATCCCTGCCGGTACAAGACTCGAACCCACAACCTTTGGGTACAGAGTCCGACTCTCTAACCATTAGGCCACGACTTTCCCATTATTGTGCACCAATAAAGGGCAAGCGCCAGCAGGACTATCCATGCTTATAAGAAACGCAAACAGAATTTGTCGTCTGTGAATTTGGAGCATGTGTTTAGAAATGTCCTCGTACACAAACAACTTTGCATTTCTTTTATCTTCTATGTATTTATCTGATTGTTTGCTTGACCGCGAGAGTCACTGCCACAACGCAGATGTATTATATTCAGACGTTTTGTTGCTTTGGCCTGCTGTTGTCCTAAAACCCCTGGAACCTTCTAATGCTTCGTCAGCAATTAATTCTCTCTTTGCTTTGCCACAGTAAGCAATTTAAACCTAGATGACTTGATTCAGATTGAGTGCCACAAGACAAAGCAACATAATTCTCGGTCTTTATCCATTACCTGAATGTTTATCGCTTCACTTTTATGTCTGTATGCGTGAGGTTAACTAAATACTATTGTTTTCAAGTTTTCAACACATTGGCTTTTACCACAGGTTGTTGTATTAGTTGGTTATATGTTTAATAATATAATAATATAATATAATACAATGCAATATGTAACATTTAAATGTTGCGACGCAGTTATGGTGGTGATTTAATACTTGTAATAATTTTTAAAATGTATTTTGTATGTATTTATTTCTATTTATTTATTTGCTTTGCAGGCCTGTATCAGCTATCAAGGGAGCGCACTGAATATCTAACATGCTGGATTCCACTGCACTGCAGAGCGTTTAAGCCCCGCCTACATCTTGCGAGTGGGGCGTGGCCAAAGCCCACAGCCAACGCTCAACCAATAGGCATTCAGAAAGACGGAGCTCGTGTGAGCGCTGCCCAATAAGGAGCTTCTATGTTTGGTGCTGGACATCCTCCGAGTATAAAGCGCGGAAGCCGCCTGCGCGTCACGCCTGACGCCGAGGGTTTGGGGTGTGCAGGGCGCAGAAGTTACGTTGCTTTAAACTTACATACTTTCTTTTTTTAATAACTTTTATTTCATAAACTCACAGCGTCATATTTTTTGTTTTTAACCCAGATCGTCAAATCTACGAAAAGGTGAGCGGTTTAATCAATCGTTATCGTTATTTATAGGCGCTATTTGCTTGTTACGTTGCGGTGTGTGTTATTTTTAGCTTCTAGATGTTTCTTTTGAGCTTTCAAATGTTCTCCACCGCCGTAAAACAACACAAGACTCTTACGTTATTACGCTAAACGTAAAATAAATGGCGTGGGAATGGAATTTAAAGCGTAAACGTGGATTTAAAGTTGTTATTTAGCGATTACTGACACAAAACCAACTAGTTGTTGGCTTTAACCGGGTTTAAATATAGCTAGCGCGCTAGTTAGTGGACATGCCCAGACATGCCCAGCGTCTGACGCACGCTGACGCACGCCGTACGCGATTACGTCACGTTACGCAGAAATAACGAGAGAAGTGTAAACATGAGCCGTTTCGTTCGGAGTAAACCGTTACGAGCTTTTATTTTAAAAGTGCGAAATTAGATATTTTTTGGGGATGCTTAGGGATTAGTTAACTTCCAGAATAAAAGTCATCCAAGAAAATAATTAAATGTGTATATATTAAATAAAAAAATAAAAGTGTCCCTTTTAGACTTGCACGCTATTCATTTACTGCTTGTTTTCTTAAAAAAAACAAAACTAGCTTTTCTAATCTTTTTGTATTCTATGCATTTGTTTTCTTTTTATTTATTCTGCAATTAACAAACGCAAAAAAGGCCTCTTAACAAGTTTAGTGCAGGACATGAATGCATTTAACCTGCAGTTACGCATGCATATATAATGTTTTGATATATTAAACAAACATAAAACGTTGAATACTGATATTTGAAATTATTTAAATCATAAAAAGGAACTTTAAATATCAAACTAAAACCGCCAGTAGGTGGCAGCAAGTGAGTGTTAATAAGTGAGTCATTGCGACTGAACCGAATCATTTAAACGGTTGTTGATTCATTCAGGAACGAAACTCCATGTTGCTCAGAGACACAAAACAGCGCTGTGGCTGTGCTTGGAATTATTTTGTCAAAATAGCACAATATAGTGTCTAAAACGCAAGTCTCTTAATTAACTTCTTGTTTATTGAACTGTTGTAAAAAATCTATCGCATTCGTAGTCATGCTAATTTTTGGAGAAAAACGGCAGTCTTCGTGTGAAACTGATTAAGTAGCTGAAGTGGTATAAATACACATTTTCTGCCCCCATGTCTTGAATTTGTGATCATTCTGAATGTATTTTAATAGACTGAATCATGCAGCGAAAGAACGCACTAGTCTAGACTTCATCACGTAATGCATGCGCTCCGTAGTTGTTTTGTTTGGTTGTGCAAAATTAAAAAAAATAAGTTGAACGCTTTAACTCGATTATGATTGAACAAATTTTTTCAAATGTATTAAATTTTTTTTTGCCCTCGTGGTTCATTTAAAGGGTTGTAGTGTAAAAATGCTCCACTATTAAATGTGGAATTTTTTTTTTCTAATGAAAGTGCGTTTCTTATCTTAATGATTTTAAAATAATTGAAGCAAACTATTAATGGTTATTTGTTGAATATTTCGAACAACTGAAATCTAAGCTTGCATGAAATGAAGACGTCTTGTGGAAAGTCACATTTCAGTTTTATTATCAAAAGCAAGTTTCCTAAAAAAATAATAATTGTAATTTTTTGCCAACAAAATAAATGAATATTGCCGTGTCAAAAGTATAAAATAACCAGCATCTCTTGCAAACAAAATGCATTTTAAATAGTCATGTGAAAAGTAGAATAACTTGTATCTAATTAATAATTTAGAGATTGCCTTTAAAATAGCCTTGACGCTGGCATGGTGTCAAAAAGTGAACAAATAAACTTGTAAGTTAATATTTTAATGTGAAAAGTAGAAAAAATTACTTTCATCTCCTGTGTAAACAAATGTTTTAAATGAATGTATGCAAATGAAGCACTGCTGATTAAGAGAAATGCACGTCTGTTTAGCGTCGACACGGTGTTATGTTTTTGAGAGGAAATACTGCAGTGTATTGACTTAGAATGCTCTATTTTACTGTCATGATGAGTGAATATTGTCAAACAATACCACACTAAATAGTGACTAAACACGACCCCTTTTAATACATGTTCACCAGGAGTCACTCATTTATCACTGCATCGTCTGATAAAATCAGCATGCATCTACACTAAAGAGCGGCTATGCGGTGGTTTTGGCTAGATTACTTTTTTGTCTCATGCAGCGCACTGCCTGCGTCTGAGTAACAAACTAAAAAAAACAACAAACAAAAAAAAGTGCATGTGATATTAACAGACGAACTACGCTCATATTTATAACTCCAAACAATCAGTAAGCGGCAGGTGCTAGGAAACGCTGTTTTGTACTCATTTATTGAGGAGTCGGCTGCGGTGCTTCTCTGTCGCTCACTGCACAGAACAGACGCCGAGAGAGGCGACACTTCTCCGGGAAAGTCAGACCTCGCGCTCGCGGGACAGCACTGGAGAAATCCTCCAACTCAACCATAGCTAAGGTTTATCCAGATAAAGTTGCTAGGTTTGTCAGTATGAATATTCTATGGAAAAATCAGCTAAAAGGGTCTGAAAGTTGCTAAATCTAGTGCTAAAGTCGCGCTCGTGTGTGAGAGACGCGGGAGCTGATGGCAGCGGGCGCTGGATATTTGTGGAGGTCAGTGTGGATATTGTGGATGAGTTCTTCTGTGTCATCACGTTCTATTAGTTCTACAGCTTCAGTTTCTGAGCTTTCACGCTTAGTAACGCATACAGCTGTTCCCTCACCACAGTGAAAAAGGGACTGGTTTCAAACAGTGTCGCGCTCCCAACGTTGTTTAAGCAACAAGACATGGTATTGCGGTATTTAAAAAATTCATATCATAACAAAAATAAACACCGGGATTCGGTATGAACCGGTATACCTCCCAGCACTAGTATTTACTATCATTTTTGATCAATTTAATGCATCCTTGTTAAATAAAGGCAGTAAAAAAAATAAAAAAAAACATTTCTGGACAATAACCATAACCTGCTTTAAACTGTGTTTCTCTTCAGTAAGCGAACTCTGAACATCGAGAGGCTGGAGGCTCAGTTGAAGGCTTGCCATTGCTCCTTTACTTTCACTAAAATCAAGGTAAGCTGTTTGGAGCATTTGGAAACTATCAAAGTGTGTTTGTAGTCTGACTGTAATTCTGTCTCTCCAGCCGTCGCTGCTGGCTTTGGCTCTTCTGGCTCTGGAGATCGAAGATCAGCACGAGTGTGAGCCGGTTCCTGCTCTCAGAGAAGCTCTCGGTGCGCTACAGCAGAGTTTGACTGTAAGTTACCTGCAAGATTTCCACACAGCTGCTGCTAAAGAGATTTACTAGTTTGAGAAACGGGGTGGAGGCGTAGAGCGCACTGAACTAGTTACTCAGAGCAGGGCTTGCAGAACTTCTCAATCTATGAAACTGTGCATCAAATAATATGTAATTGGTAAAGTTGCAATGAAGCCGAAGTAAAGTTAAGGGGACTAAATGATTCGAGAAGGCCTACATAAATGAATGCTGATTTGTGACACGATAAATGCAGATGGAATCACTGAATCCAGTCATAAAAATGTAATTTACTGTATAACATGAAATGCCATAGAATTGGTCAAATTTGGAAAGAATTGATCAAAAGTAGGTCAGTACACTTAAATCAGATTGCGATATTGACTCTACTTAAGCATTATTTTTAAGGAATAATGGCAATGTTTCTTCAATGTTTTAGTTTTAACTAGTGCTGTCAAGCGATTAATCGCATCCAAAATAAGTTTGTTTAAATGTATGTGTGCTGTGTATTTATTTTTGTAGGCTTTATTTAAATACACACGCGTGTGTGTGTATATAAGAAATGTTATATTTGTATATTAAATATATTTATATGTAATAAATTATATAAATATAATATACATGTAAATATTTTCAAAATATACTGTTTATTTATATACACAGTATACACGCTTATATTACAAACACAAACGTTGCGATTTTGGATGCGATTAATCGTTTGACGGCACGCATTTTAACCATAAACCTCTGTTGCGCAGCACTTGTTTTTCTTTCTTTCTTTTTTTTTTTTTTGCCAAAATTTCATTTGATTATAAATTAAATTAGCTTTATGCTTTCTCTTCATTACCAGAAAAAAAAACATTCAACGTTCACAGAATCTTAAAAATGTGTTTTGTGTGTAATAATAAACCGTTGTTAAATTTGTATAAGTGTCACGATTCCAGAAAAATTAAAGATTCCGTTTTGGTTTGGTTTTTTCCCTTCCATTTCAAATTAAAACTGAAAAAATAATAATAATAAAATTTAAAAATGGAATTTGGGGAAAAAAATAAAACCGATTTCATAGGGCCCTAATAAATCAGCAGAGAGCAATCTTTTGTTTTACTGGAACATCCAAAATTTTACAAAAAAATTTAAAATGTTCATTTAATGCTGACATTAAAACTACTTTTTGGGTTACAATGCAAAAAAAAAAAGATTTTCTTCCTTTTGTATTTTTCTCTTGTTTTCTAGACGTTCTTGAATCAGGATGCATTTACTTGACAAGTAAGAGTGTCTTGCTTTCTGAAAAAAATACCCAAATTGTGTTAGTTTCTTGCCTAAAACAAGCAAAAATCTGTCAATGGGGTAAGAACAATAATCTTGTTTAGCCTTCGAATTAAGATCATTTTTCTTACCCCATTGGCAGATATTTTTGCTTGTTTTAAACACAATTTGGATAATATTTTCAGAAAGCAAGACACTATCTTGTCAAGTAAACGCATCCTGATTCAAGAATTTGTTATACTAGAAAACAAGACGAAAGAACATGATTTTTTTTTTTTGCAGTGTGAATGTTTTCAGTGTTGATTTATGGTATTCTGTGTTTCAGGTTAAAGCTGGAGACCTGGTTTGCGTGAGGGAGCTGGTGGCTAAATGCCTGGCTGAATACGCCAGCACCAAGTGCCTGAAGCCAAACGGCCAGAGACTGCGATGGATGATTTCAGGTCGAACCGCCAGACAACTGAAGCACAGCTACTACAAGATCGCCCATCTACCCACGATCCCTGAATACGCTTGTTAAGACACTTGGTGTCGAGCGCCCGTAACAAAAACCTGCTAAATGCAGTCGTGTGAATGCTTTAATACTTCTAATCTGTGTTATGGGCACCCAACACTAATTTCTCTACTTCTCCTTTCCTCAGTCTTTGTTCTCTTTGACACCTGCCATGATTGTATTTATTTCACGTCTTGATTGCTAGTCAAGGGTGAGTTTGAGCAAGCAAGGCTTGCACGTGAACAGTATGTTCATCTGAATCGGTGCGAGACGCGCCGGTTGTTTGAAGCAATGAAGTATAGAGCCGCCTAGGTCCTCAGTCCACCATGTGGAAGAGGAGGGAGAAGGGTTTTGAGATTCAAGACAACAACAGAACCAAGAGATCAGGCCCAAAACCCTTCACTCCCACCCTAGGCTGTCAGCTGTCGTAATGCACACTCCTACCCAAGGTGACGAAACAAGATTTAAAAATTTTTTTTTGGTTTTCTTTTGTTTATTATGCTGAAATCTGGATGGCTATGGAAATGCAGGTTTTAAATATGCCTCTAATAATAAGAAAAATCGCTAATGACTGACTAACTGACCAGGCTGAAGCTCATTTTACATTTGAGTTATTACTACAGTCTTGTGTAACCGTGAGCATTTGTTCTATACCTGGTATATAACACAGAAATGAGTGCTACAAATAAAGCGGATTGAATTGAGACTGGAAATTGAGAGCAGCGTTCTGCAAAATGATGTAGTTGAACCTTTCAATAAAACCTTATTGGAATGCAAAACACTTGTGCTCGTTTATAATGTTTGAGGCATTTAATAAGTGCTTGAATTACACGATTTATTGAAATTCAAAGGATAAGCTGAGCAAACGGTCCTCTGAAACCACTGATTACAAAAGACTTTGCATTTGTAAATTAAACCCACCCGACTCGAAGGCTGCTTGTGATACATTATGGCTTCGACTCGCTGTGATACACTTCCTGTATCTGAAACTCAAAGACTCCGGAGAAAGAAACCATATATTCTCCAGGAAAAAAACTGCAATTTAGTAAGACTACATCGAGTACAGGAATGAAAGTAGTCCTCTTGTCTTCCACCGGCGTGAAAGTTCCCAGAGATCTCTGCTCCGCTGAAGTCAAACTTGGGGTTCTGTTGGAAACCGAGGGAGGAAGATGGATATAGAGAGAGAGAGATATATATATATTTTTTTTTTATACACGAAATGCATATCACAAATTCTTTTGGCTATGATTAGATAAAAGGTTTGGGCTCAGTAAGTTATTATTTTTTTTTAATGAAAACCTTACCAAAGCTGCATTTAAATTTTTTTTAATGTTTATTTTATTACAGTACATTTTCCAAATGTAATTTACTTGTTTTTAATACTTTTGATGAAAAAAAAGTTCAAAAGAACCGTATTTAAAATGGCAATCTTTTGTAAAATTATAAAGATCTTTACTGTCACTTGATTTACACAAGATTTCTATTGCAAATAAACGCTGTTCCTTTGATCTTTCTGATCTTAAAGAATCATGAAAAATGTGTCAGTTTCCACAAAAATAACTGCTTCCAACATTGATAATAATCAGAAATGTTTCTTGAGCAGCAAATCAGCATATTAGAATGATTTCTGAAGATCATGTGACACTGAAGACTGCTATTTCTATTCCTATTTAACTCATTATTACAATATTAATATTTTATAATACATTTTGACCCCCAAATCTCATATATCACATAAAATATTTATAATATAAAAAAATACACTTATAGTACACTTGTCAAAAGTTTGGAAACCTTATGATTTTTACTGTATTTTAAGTTCAGTCTTAAACGACACATGAACATCCACACTAGAGCGAAGCTGTACGCATGTGATCAATGTGACGAGACCGTTTTGAGGGCTTCAGTTCTTACACGAGAGAAGCCACATTCATGTCATTTGTGTGGAAAGATATTTTCATGTTTACAAAGTTTGAAAATGCATCAGAAAATATATACTGCTGTGAGAGAGTACATGTGCTTTGAGTGAAAAGACTTTTACTTCAGCATACTGTTTAAAACAGCACCAGAGGATTCACACTGGAGAAAAACCTTACAAGATTGTCAAATATTATTACCACTTAAAATAACTATTTTTTATGTTAATATACAGTAAAATGTAATTTATTGCTGTGATGCGCAGCTGTATTTCCAGCATCATTCCTCCAGTCTTCAGTGTCACATGATCTTCAGAAATCAGTATAATATGCTGCTGCTCAAGAAACATTAATTATTATTATCAACATTGAACAAAATGTATAATAATAAGCCGTGGTGAGCATAAGAGACTTTTAAAAAATGTTAATGTTTTCAAAGTTTTGACAAGTAGCCAACTGTATGAATGAGTTTTTTTTGCCAAGGTTCACATAAAATGTGTAATAAAAGAATAAAAAACTAATGTTATATTATCAGATAATTCTGCCAAAAAATCTTTAATAACCATGTGCAAAATCTGGTTAATTTAGCCTATGGTTAGTAGAAGCTCAGAATAAATAAATAAAAAAATCAGTTTTATTAATATTTTTTAGAGAACACACCATTTGAAATAAAAACATTGTATGAAAAGCATATATTTTCATTCATGTTAGGAGACTGCAATGTCATTTTAAACGTCAGTTATATGCACTTAGTGTATTATATATGGTCAAGGTTCCTCTTAATACAGTTTTACGCCAAAAACAAGTAATATTGTAATTATATGTAGCACACAACAACAACACGAGCATTTCTCCACACAAAGTTATACTGGATCTAATCTCTCCAAAACACACAATCCTGTCTGGATCTCGTATATAAACCCTCAGTAAAGATCCATACCTTGAAGATCTCTCACACGTTCTGGTAATATCATAGAATGCCGCCAGGAAGTGTGCCATAAACAAGAGCTAATTTGTACAATTTTGTCAGATATATAAGGAATAACGTACAGCCAGCGTATAATATTGTTCATTTTGAGTGAAATACATCTGCTGAGTTGAGATTATTTCACTCTTTTAATTTCTACTAAGAGAAATAATCGGTTACATCATAAACAAACAGGCTAGCAACAAGACTAACGCTGCAAAATATTACATTTACATTACATTCAGTCATTTAGCAGATGTTTTATCCAAAGCGACTTACAAATGAAGACAATAGAAGCAATCAAAACCAACAAGAGAGCAATGATATACAAGTGCTGTGATAAGTCTCAGCCTAAGGCAGTACACAAAGCGAGGGTTTTAATATTATTATATAATCAATAAAAAGAAAACAGATAGAATAGAGCAAGCTAGTGTTAGAGGCCTTTTTTTGCGTTTGTTAATTGTACAATAAATAAAAAGAAAACAAATAGATAGAATACAAAAAGTTTGGAGAAGCTAGTGTTAGTTTTTTAAATATATTTTTGAGGAAAACAAGCAGTTAGTAAATGAATAGAGTGCAAGTCTAAAAAGGGGCAAGTGTTTATTTTTTTAAAGAATAGAATTAAAATAGAGAGTGCTAGAGTTAGAGGGTCAAATAAAGATGGAAGAGATGTGTGTTTAGCCGATTCTTGAAGATGGTCCCTGGTCATTCCACCAGCAGGGAACATTTAATGTAAAGGTCTGTGAAAGTGATTTTCTGCCTCTTTGGGATGAATGCAAGAATGCAAGCTTCTAGATATAAATAATAGTCTATATATGAATAAATAGTACAATATAAATGTATTTATCAGTGTAATGCGATACTTAACTAACATATTAGCTCCATATATGTGTAATATTTGAGTCAAAATATGTTACACATATTTATAACACTATATCTTGTGTTATATTGCCCTGGCAATAAGTTTGCCTGGTCATTCCACCAGCAGGGAACATTTAATGTAAAGGTCTGTGAAAGTGATTTTCTGCCTCTTTGGGATGAATGCAAGAATGCAAGCTTCTAGATATAAATAATAGTCTATATATGAATAAATAGTACAATATAAATGTATTTATCAGTGTAATGCGATACTTAACTAACATATTAGCTCCATATATATGTAATATTTGAGTCAAAATATGTTACACATATTTATAACACTATATCTTGTGTTATATTGCCCTGGCAATAAGTTTATTTTAACCCTAATTATGAAAGTCAGACAAGGCAACTACTACAGGGGCAATGTTTATTTTGCAAGAAAGACTAGTTTGCTAGATGATACTCTTTAACCTGGATTTGACTAATCCCTTAAGTTGATTATCCTGAAAGCATTTCACTTCACATTCAGCTCTTCATTTACTGACAGACATAAGACAGTGCTTCAGTGCATCTGTAAAGCGTTCGTACATCTAGAGCACATTATACATTACACTATGACCTCTAACCACTGACGGCTTTATTTTAATTACATTTATTTACCTTTTTGTCACAGAAATGGCTCTTCTTTTGGCCTTGTTGTGTCTCACAAGGTGAGTTAATGGACTAAGCAAGGTATACTGACTTTAAATGAGTTAACTTGAATGCCTAGTTTGTCCTGACTTGGGTCTAAATTCACTGAAAGGACTAATCAAGGTGGTACTTTCTCTCCGTGTAGTGTTGCAGATGTATTAGGAAAGCAAAAGATAAATTCAGAAAACATAACACGGATTCTAGACCGACTTCTTGAGGGTTATGACAATCGCCTGCGCCCGGGATCTGGAGGTAAGCGCAGGCCTCACAGTATAGAAATAAATGATTTAGTAGCTACATTATAGAACGTTTTGACATTTGAGACACGCATTTTGGTGTTTGCATCAAATTAAAATGACAAAAGTGATTTTATTATACATGGAAAGCATATTAAATGCCAGAAAAGTAATGTTTCTAACTTTAGTGAAAATGAAATGTCAAAATATGTGAGAAATACTGCTCCGTTGTTATTCAGCGTAGCATATATTTATGTAAAAATGAAACAACATACTTATTCCGACCTGTACTTATTAAAAATGATTAAATACGCATTGCTGACAAATGGGTAAAATAGTGGTTTGAAGGATATAGTGGCAAAGATTGTTACACTAAATGACATTTTCTGCAAATCATAGATAAACTGCATTATTTATTTGCTCAGAAAAAATTAAGTTAAACAGAACGCATTGTAATGCATGAAAACATTTTAAAAGCTGTATTAAATTTTATGGTTTTGATTTGTCTTTGACCCATGCATTTCACCTCATTTTGCTGTAACAGTATAATGTACTCACGGTTCTGCATGCATATGTAATCTGTGATTAACTTTGCAGTCTCTGTAACTGAGGTCAAAACAGACATATTCGTCACAAGTTTTGGACCAGTGTCTGATGTTAAGATGGTAAGAAAATACAGCACCCAAATGCTACATCTATATTTTAATGTTTATTATTGTACAAATTCGATTTAGCTATAGTGCTTTGTGTCTTGTGGCTAAAGTAGTTTCTAAGTCGATAATAAGCTGTCGTTTTATTTCTGTCTCACACGTCTGTTCAAACTAATTTCAGTATGTCAAGTCTCCCCCACACTATGTTTAAAAAATAACTTCTGTTCAAACTAATTTCAGTATGTCAAGTCTCCCCCACACTATGTTTAAAAAAGAACTCAAATGATGAATTCATATCGCTTGTAGCCATAAAAAAAAAGAATATGATTCACAGAAAGAAATTGTTCGCATTCTGGATCAACAAGGAGTCTGTCCCGGCTCGAACAGTGGCTGGTACGAGTGTGTGTTTCTAGATGGTCATATTAAATTAAACATCTATCGTTCGATTTGGATTTTTGAAAGAGGCCTCTTTATGTTGATCAAGGCTGCATTTATTTGACCAAAATACAGTAAAAACAGTAAAATAGTGAAATATTATTACAAAAACTGTTTTCTATGTGAATATATAAAATGTAATTTATTTCTGTGATCAAAGCTGAATTTTCAGCATCATTACTCCAGTCTTCAGAGTCACATGATCTTCAGAAATCAGTATAATATGCTGATTTGCTGCTCAAGACACATTTCTGATTATTATCAATGTTGAAAACAGTCGTGCTGCCGAATATTTTTGTGGAAACCGTAATGCATTTTTAATATGATTCACAGAAAGAAATTGTTCTTTCTCTCAGGAGTTCACCATGGATATGTTTTTCCGCCAAATGTGGGTTGACGAGAGGTTAGCCTTTCAGGGGCCCGTCGAAATCTTGCCTTTGAATAATCGCATGGTGGACAAGATCTGGACGCCCGACACGTTTTTTCGCAATGCAAGGACGTCCCTCGCACACAACATGACGTCTCCTAACAAGCTGTTTCGAATCATGCAAAACGGAACGGTCTTTTACACCATGAGGTAAGAAAAACCCCTCAGAAATCTGTTTCAGTATAAATGGGAATGTTTTCATTAAGATATCATAATTTGGGTCATCGAATAAATGCCTGTTTTCTCTATATTTCAGGCTGACTGTAAGTGCAGTATGTCCAATGGTGTTGATGGACTTTCCTATGGATGGACACACGTGTCCTCTCCTGTTTGGAAGCTGTAAGATCTCTCTGTCTGTCTGTTTTTCATCCATCCTTCCATCCACCATTCTTCAACTGCTTTCTCTTAAACCTTCAGATGCTTACACTAATCATGAAATCATCTACACGTGGAGGAAGGGTCTTCAAGCATCAGTAGATTTTCCTCCAGAATCATCAAGCTTACTTCAGTATGATCTTGTGGGCCAGACCTTGTTCAGCGAAACATATAAGTTCAGCACAGGTGCGTTTTCGTTTATTGCTCAGTGTTCCCTAAATATTACAGATGTAGCATGCCAGATGTCTTGTAGTATTACTAGTAGGGGTGTGCGATATTTATCGTCTGCGATAATATCGTAATTGTTGTGAGCTGATATTATGGAGTCATTCACTTTGCAAAAAAAACCAAATGCACGTTTTGAGAGTCCAAAAGCATTCACTGTGATGAAGCCTATTAGAATGCAGTTAAATTGACCCTATAATTCAAGTTATGAAAGCAAAAAAATGGGCTAACACTAAAATGAGTATGTATTACAAGCAAGAGTGCGGTTTTCCTGAATATTTGCACGTGAATGTGATATTACTTTATATTGAGTGAGTTACATTTTTTATAGACACAGTATTGTCTTTTTTTTCGTTTTGCCAACGGAAATAGTTCGAAACAAAGCCGGAGCAAGACATTTGTGCATCTCAGAGCAACACTGCAGTGTTTAGTTTCTGAACGTATCTGTTTTTGAACGAATCATTTGAGTCAATGATTCAATGCTCCATTCATAAAGATTCGTTTCTAAATTAACCATCCGCTTTGAATGAGTCATTTGAATGAACGATTCAGTGAATCACTCATTAAGACAGGGACTTGCTGCCGCCACCTACTGGTGGTTTTAGTATCATATCTATTTATCCATGACAGGCCTAAACGAGCCAAGTTAACAGCATAAAAACACACTAAGTAAAATATTGTTTAATTATCATTATCGAAAAATCACAAAAGCAATATCACACACCCCTATTACTACAGTAAATGACTTATCTAATTGTGTGTGTTAAGAGCTACAATTCCCAGCCAGCTTCCGCTCTTAGAGGCAATCTAAGATGCTTATCTGATCAGGCCTAATTCATGAGGTCTGTCTTTAAAGATAGCTGCGTTACAATAAGCCCGTTTCAGCCTCTGATCGTGTCCCGAGGATGACCGGGGGCTCAGTAATGAGGAATTTATAGGCAGGCAAAAAGCAGGGACCACTTGTTGGGTGCCCAATCAGATCAAGGCTCAAACCCAAAAAAGATAAGAAAGAAAGAAAGACAAGAAAGATCTGTGCTTGCTTACCTTTTCTTGTAAATAGGGACAGAAATAAAGCCAAAATTCCCTCTTAAATGTTTTGGAGAGTTGTGTTCGGCCAAATGGGCTTGATCAGAGCATCACATACTGTAGATGTATCGAACTTGCACGATTTGTCTTCATCAGTTTCCTCCTCTAATGTCTTGGCACCGTCTAGGTCTGTATTCTGTCCAGGTTGTCCATTTCTATCTTCAGAGGAAGCTTGGCTACCATCTCATCCAGACGTACATCCCATTAATTATGGTGGTTGTGCTGTCACAAGTCGCATTCTGGATCAACAAGGAGTCTGTCCCGGCTCGAACAGTGGCTGGTACGAGTGTGTGTTTCTAGATGGTCATATTAAATTAAACATCTATCGTTCGATTTGGATTTTTGAAAGAGGCCTCTTTATGTTGATCAAGGCTGCATTTATTTGACCAAAATACAGTAAAAACAGTAAAATAGTGAAATATTATTACAAAAACTGTTTTCTATGTGAATATATAAAATGTAATTTATTCCTGTGATCAAAGCTGAATTTTCAGCATCATTACTCCAGTCTTCAGAGTCACATGATCTTCAGAAATCAGTATAATATGCTGATTTGCTGCTCAAGACACATTTCTGATTATTATCAATGTTGAAAACAGTCGTGCTGCCGAATATTTTTGTGGAAACCGTAATGCATTTTTAAAAAAGAACAGCATTTATCTGAAATAGAAATCTTTTGTAACATTATAAAATGTCTTTACTGTCACTTTTGATTTATTTAATGCGTCCTTGATGAATAAAAATATTAATTTCTTTAAAAAAACAAAACAAGAAAAAACACACTGACCCCATACTTTTGAACTGCAGTGTATGTTAAGCTATGTTTTAGTGTTTCATCTGGAAATTTGAGGCACCGTTTTAAAATTATTTAATTGTACAAAGAGGAAAAATAAGAATCATAATACTTTTCAATCGCTGCATACCTGCATCTCAGTAAAGAGCACAGTCATCACTCATGACATGCTATGATCCGTATTTATTTTATGGAATAGCATACTACTCTTACTTTTGCTGTTGCAATATACAGTGCACTTTGTACAGTATGCAGTTTTTCTGTATGTATGGAATAACTGAAGGACACACCACAAAATGTATTGTATACAACAGAGTAGATTGCGTAGAATACTGCATCCCATAATGCAATGCGTTTGTTTTGACCTTCCATTTCCAGTATGATAAATGAACTGAAAGTAATATCAGCCTCAATTTCTAATCTGTTTCTTGAATTTTTATTTGATCGTATGTTGCATTTTTACAAAAAAATTAAAATAGCAAAATAACAGTTTTAAGAATAATATATATATATATATATATATATGTGTGTGTGTGTGTGTGTGTGTATACTTATATATATATATATATATATATATATATATATATATATATATAT